>NW_024535862.1:0-10533 GCF_016097555.1 Gigantopelta aegis
ACAATGCATATTACTGAAGGAAATAAAAAATAGAACAGATGTAATGTTTTAAAGAAAAGTAACATGAACAGACAGATATTACAATCCAGGATTAATTAATATCTGAAGAATACATGTGAGTACAATCCAATAATTATATGACTGATTACATGTACATCTATTAATTTCAAATAATCTTGCCAGATTGTATAGTGTTATAAGATAAATATAACAGTACAATTACAGTGGAGAGGGAGGGGATTTGGATAACAGATAATAGAGAGGGTCTTGTTACTGTTAGCGTTTGAATATATGAAAAGCCTTTTCATTTAAAGTACCTAATGATGCTTATATTTTGGTATTCATGTACATTCAGTTACTATGAATTCTGCATCAGTATTAACTCACACTGATGTACACAGCCTTAGCTTAGGCAATATATAGTACATTTTTAAGCACAATGTAGTATAGTAAATTCTAAGCTTAACATTGTTATCAATAATTATGAATTATGACGACTTTCTTTTAATTTCTCTAGTTCAGTCTTTTACTAAATATCAGTTATGCATCCTCAATTAGTATGTAACAGTCAAACCACTCATCTTCCTCCCTAACTTGTATCATAATTCCAAGAATTAATATTACTTGCGTATATTGATCTTAATTCAAAGATTGTTTGCTACTAACATAATATCTGATTACAGTATGAATCTCCTAATGAATTTAGTATTAACAGTAATAACATTGACTCCACTTATGTTGATGGTGTTTCTATTATTTATGGTAGTAACCTCGTAAGCATATTCAGACATAAGCAAATAGTATGTCATCTGTAACTACCTATTTTTGCATCCCTGTAATACTGGAAACACTAAAGAGTTATACTAAACCAGCAACTAATTAATTATTAATAAGCTCCATGCATTGATTTAAAGTGTAAGAGTTTGTCAAGATTATTGGTTGTGTTTCTAAATCCATTGTAAATTTTGCAGGTTATCAGTAGGGTCTCCCTCACCATAAGTATACGTAGCCATACAAACTATCACTTAAGAATCTTCTATCTCTTGACCTAGTTTACCAAATCCTCCATTAACAAGACCAACCCTTATAATTTAGTACAATTAATTAGTATTGCTTACTGGTCATTGCAGTCCTCAGAGCATAGGTGTAGGAACAAGAGGGCCACAGGAGGCACGTGCCCCCCCCCCCCCCTATATTTTTGGTATATTGTGAGATAGTTTCACAATAAACTGATTTAGATTAGCCACTTTTCAAAAATTTTTGTCAGTGTAAATGACAGAAAAAGGTTTTATTTTGGTTCTTTTTGAAATACTTCATTGTTAAACTGAACAATGTTAAAATGTTACATAGGTGCCCCCCCCCCAATGACAAAATTGTTCCTACACCTATGCAGACAGAGCATTTTTCTCATCTTCTGTTGTAGATACTCATGCCTTCCTTTTGCAAGTACGAAATATTTAAGTTAGGCTTCTTGTAATCTTTATTATACTAGGTAATTTCCTTCTGGAATGATGTAAAGTGGCCAGACAGAAAACAGTCTATAGGTTACTTTGTAACAGTTGTACAGGTACACATCATTGTGAGTATATTATAAATGATTTACTATTTAGAACCTGTGTGAACTGTCTACTTACTATGCTGAGCTGATGTTTCACAAATTTGAACCTGATTATTATATTGATAAACATGGACACTTTATAGTCACTGACAAAGTAAAATAACTCTAACAAACAATCCTCTGTGTGCTATGATTCAATATTTTTTTAGCTTTGCATCACTCTTAATAATATCCAACATGTTAAGCAAGTATTGCAAAATAGTGAAACTGAACTAAATTTACTTGCTTATTACCAATGGTTGTATGAATAAAGAAAATGGCTTAATGAAGAAAAAACAGTTGAAGGACCAAAGCTAAGCCAGCATGCTCGTTTTTTGATTGTTAGCATATTGAATAATGTTGATGAGGAAATTTTCAACAAGATTGATTCAATAATAAAGATCATCAAGGGAAAGGTGTAGTACATATATTATGTACATAGATAGAAACATTGTGTCTCTAGTTGTCACTAAGTATATTGGCTTATTTACCTGGTATTATGGAAGCTAGTGATTATATGCCTTCAGACAATGTTAGTCAAGTCAGAAAATGTCAATATAATATCAATACTGTGTGTTATGTATTAGAACCACTGTTGCACTATATTGCTACTAATATGAGCAAACTGGGAAAGGCTTTATTGACACCAATCTTCCTAAGGTAGTAAATAATTATCATATCTAGACATTGCTGTTACTATTTTCATATCAGTATTATGAAGGAAATATGGCTAGATATTATCATCAAGTTAAAGGGAGAATATGTCAAGTTGTCACGCAAATCAGCTGTTATGCCAAATGCCTTGTATGTGCTAGCATTGGATACAGTGGACAATTGTCAGGCTCGTCTTCGGACTCATTTCCTGATAAGTCAGGTTCTCCACTTACTTGGGCGACAATTTCATCATCAGTCATTAACTGTGGGATTAGCGCTTGTTGTCACATGCGTCTCGATTTTGTCTTTATTGTTCCAAATATCGCCCATCGTCGACTTAGCCACTCCAAAACGGTCTGAAATAGCCCTCTGCGACTTTCCTTGTCGTAACTCTGCAATGATATCAAGCTTCTTTTCGAGAGACATGACGCTATGCTTCCTTTTTGAAGCCATGGTGTTCTGTGCAGCTAATAATTTTGCGCACACGCGCGCATAAACTACTGCCCGGTAGAGGGTAGGGGGATTTGATGCCCGTAACGGATTTTGACTGTCTTCTACAATAACTTGGAGGTTTGACTGTATTTTTGTATCTTCTACAAAAAGCTTGCAATAATTGTTCGATTATCATTCTGGTAGTGTTATATACTGAAAGTATTCAGGACAATTCTGGGATAATATCATATACTGATCAAAGTTACATTACTACATACTTCTTACAATCCTAAGGTGAGCATTTGAGCAATTACAATTATATCAAAGCAATCTAGAATATTGGTGTTACTGTGACTTGTGATGGTCATCAGGGTCATAACAGTAAACGTCATTTCTTCGGAGTATACTAGGGTTGTTACTGTGACTGTATTCTAGTCTATCACAATCCTATGATGGTCAACAGTCATAACTACTTTTAATATCTCTATTATATGTATGTACATGTATCTTGTATCTACATGTACTCATTGCAAACTAATCAGCAAATTATTTAGTTTATCTCAATAGCTAGGTATAGATCTAAGATGCCTTAACTCTAACAAATTTATCATCTACTGACAGAACATCAATGTTAGGATCCGAAAGATTTTTTAATACTTTCAATGATCATTCTACTTTTTCATGTCACATACTTTGTAACATTGTATTGCTTCTACAGCTCTTTGATGATATATTTAGCTGTTACAATGTGGCAATGCTGTCCCACACAAAATGTATACAATATACTATTATATACATAGCAAACAAAATATATCCCACTACCTGTATCTACTAAGAACTACTTTAAATAAAAAATCATGTACTTCTATGTAGTTGAACTTAAGCAATGGACCAGAATTAGCAGCAACAAACAACAAATATTGTGTCTGTCTCTCATCAGTTATATGAGCACAAACATTAGCTCAATAGTAACTGGTTTGTTGTTCTCAGAACATCTGCATACTGATATAATGCTATCTTTAGGTAAATGAAGTTCGCCTACATCCACAAACCTTAAGCAACTACTTCATATGCAGGCACTACTGGTGAGATGACCTCTGCTGGGATGACAAGTCTTAACACAATTTTTCTAATAATAACTCCTGAGCAATTGATTAGATTGTTTGAGTAGTTTGTAGTGTTGCAATGGTCTCAGCATTCTTGTGCTAGATAGACAAATGAACTCAACTAATATTCCTTATAGAACATTGCTATCATTCAGTGTATGATAAAATAACTTACCACTATACACTTGATGATATTCAATATATGGAGACTATTTGATACTGCACCTTCAACATAGCCACCAGAGATGGTTGTTCTTCAAATTGTATTTCAAAGTAACTAACAGGTGGCATTCACTGTATGTCCAGTGATCTGAGATATGATCCATTTACCTAAAAGAAAAAACAAATAGAACACTCATCATTATCACTCATCAGTAGTAGTGGTTAGATCATGACAATGACTGTAGTGAGCAATATCTGACAATTAGATGTGATAATTTAATCTTCTTACCAGTTGATACATCAAATGGATTGTGCTCAATAGTATATACTCTACCACAGAATAAGTGACAATATTGAGCTTGTGATATTTATGAAGAGGGTGCATGTGAACCCATAACATCCTATCATTTTTAACCTCGCTGTACGTGAGCGCATAGCGAGGGTTACTGTAGTCTGTCAGTGTGTGTGTCTGTCTGTTACATGGGAAAGTGGCTTTGAACTTCTTTAACTCGGCAAACATGGCACTGGCAGTCACCAAACTATAGTGGACGGTAGCAAAACTGTATTTCTTAAAAATACAGCCAAAAGGAGCGTCAAACGAACAAAAAGCTTTAAAAGTCTGAAAAACCTTTGAAAAAAAGCACAGCTTTCAGTGAAGACTTAAAAATTCAATAAAAACCTCCTGCACACAGCTTGTGACATTTTCTAACTTTTTAAAGTGTGAATTTTTTGCAAAAATACTTCTTTGGAAAGTTATGACAGCTTTACTAACTTTTTGCAGTTATCTTTGTTGATACATTGAGTGCAAAACTAAAAATACAACCACTATAGCTATCATTGGAGAATCACTAACTTTTACTAAGAAGTTTGGAAAGTATTGGACCTTTTGTCAATTAGAGTGCAAAGTACCCAGTAGACTCGCGAAAAGGCAAAGCTTTTTTTTTTGTTTGATTGAAGAGAAATGCTGAGTCATCAATAATCATCTTGTGCATCATGTAAGATTACGTCACTTGAGGAGGACAAGGAAGTCTCTGCAGTGAGGTTAAGCACTTTAGTGCATTTCATTAGTTTTGTCCTTCATACTCAGGTGACATAATGCCATCACTGGTTTATTTCACAACAGATATGTTGTCATCTGGTGGTTATAGTTGTGTCCAAGCATAGGTAGAAGTATGAGCTGAAAAGTTGGCATTATGAAAAACAGTCATCACTTTAACACCATCCTGCAAAATAAAGCATTTTCTTGGCTGATGTACAGGAATATCCTGCCACACCTAGTATGGATTTTGTTAAAGTATTTAGGCAATCTCTGTTTATTCAACTATAACTAAAAGATCAACTGTAGCATTTACATAGTGTGTACAAATAGGTACAAAATAAAGTCATGTGTGGTGGGATGATTTTTGGACTCTAGCTATTTGTTGTGATTATTATTGACTTCTTAACTTGATGAGACATCATACATTTATACATTCATTGATATATAACTTGTTTAAGAATTTAACTAGTGATTTGGTACTAGACCAAGTGATGTAATTCAAGTTGTTCTTCAAGCTGCTCAACTTTACAACTAAGCTAATCCACCACCACTACAAGCTGTAATCAAAACATGAAACTTTTTTTTGTCAAAATATCTTGTGCTCAGGTAGTAAATATCACCATATTCGCTAATGACGACCTCACTTACACTATCACCAACACAATATGCACTTTTAACACGCCCCTTTCATCCCCTTACTAATTAACTTATTAATTAACGTAAAGCTACTTCCAATCACTCCCCCACCCCCCCCCTCCCAAAAAAATCACTACTTTCATTCTTAAAAGCGCTCGAAATAACACTTGTAAAAGCAGATGCCTCATGTAAAAACATACCTTTCTATGTAAAAGTATTCTTCAAGAGACTTCTGCTTTATTGCATAACTAGAAAAATAAGAAGAAAAAAAGAACATTGCACCATCCCTACATTGGCACTACTACTGTCTTCCTGATAGAAAGTCATAGACAGTTTAATTATCTTTTTTTCTTGTATCTGCATGGCATATTAATTCCAATAGGTTTATATCACATGTAAGGTTGAGTCACTGTGGTTTCAAGTGCTATCACTTTACTTGCGTAGAAAATTTTTGCGTTGAGTCACTCATTTGACTTCAGTAACTACTTAAATGAGAATGTCCCTTGAAAAATGCTTTTAGAACTAATTTATCACAATAAAGCAATACATCCAAATAATACGTCATCTTTCTGAACTGAGGATAGTAGAAACATGTACAACTCAACATTTCTATTGAGGATGCCACTGTTATGTTGAAAGTCGATCTTTGGTGGCATTGAAAGCAATGAAGAAAGTTATGTCAATTGTTTGAGCATGTATAGGTTTAGCAGATCAAGCAGAAAAAGTATCAAATACATTCATTGTTTTTTATGATGTAAATGTAATGGTTTTTACTGTTAATTCCAACAGTAAATATTCCACTCATTTTGTACCATGTATTTTTAGGTAATGTATATATGATGGGATTTATTACAATTGTAGTATTATGTCTTTTTTGTGATGTAACAGTGTTGTAAAATTTAACACAATGGTCGATGCATAACAAAAAATGAATATATTGTAAATTATGCAATGTGCCTATACTATTGTAATAATGTTGTAAATATTCCATGCAATAACACTGCATAAATTTGTAAGTAACTAATTTATACCATGTTTTATATTGTTGTATTAACTTTGTAAATTTTCACTTTAAATTTGTCATTTAATTTTTCTAACATTTTTATGAAGAATGTAATATTATAATAAAAAAGCATCTGTAAATAACAACAAATGTATTGAAAAAATTTCATCATAGTTTAGTAATGTGTGGTCAATGAGTGGAGCAACTATCAAGTTCTCCCTCAGCTCCTGAATCAGTACTAGTACAGATCACAGGAGAGTTACCAACTATAATGTATTGTCAATGCAGAACTAATAAATATGAAATGATTAATATTGAATTAGCAATCTTACATGTATTGCATTACTAACACACTTATTGTTAGCAGTTGACATTAATTATGGCTAAAGCAGAAGTCATAGAGCAAGGAACAACTTACATGATTAGCTGTTGATTGCAATTGAAGTCGGTTTAATTAAGATTTCCTCCATACAATAAATAACAGAGACTAACATATGCCTAGCAATGTGTTGATATATAGGGATCAATTGAAAAGATAAATGGATGGAGGATGGGACACGATAAAGAGTTGAATGAATGGATTGACACATACCGATGAAAAGCATATCACAAGAAAAAGTATTGATTACATTCATTGTTTTATTGATATAAATGAAAATTAATGATTAATACTACAATTACAATAGTAAATATTCCATTCATTTTGTACCATGTTTTTATACATAATGTATCTATGATGGATTTATTACAATTGTTGTAATTAACGTTGTAAATTTTCAATTTGAATAACACTGTAAATTTGTATGTAAATGTATTGTAAAATTTACAATACATTGTAAAATTTACACTGTTGTATTAACATTGTAAAGTTTCAATTGCATTAACACTGTGTAAATTTGTGTGAATAGTCTTGCGTAGCCAGCCCCTCCCTCTATCTGGAAGGCGAGACAGTTGCCATCTCTAGGTCTAATCTACTACCATGTGGAAGTTACCATTATTTCTATTTATTATAGAGGTGGTACCTTCCATAATTAAGAAAAACTCGATAACTGATCATGGATTTTACTAGTCTACAGCTTACTGATGTCTAGGTCGCTGTAGTAAGTACTGATAGAGTGTTTAATACTTATTGTTATATACAGGTAATAAGACACTGACATAAGATGAAACAAATGTACTTTCAAATGAAGAATGAGGTATTTGTTGATTCAGGTATTGCTGGTACATCCCTCAATATGGCTTAAAAAACAGATAATCTTGATCACATTTAAAAATGAGAAATTGGAGACACTCCACTTAACAGTATCAAAGTATAGACATAAAACAAAGTATAATTGATATATAGTATGTACTTATGATCATTCATTTGTTAGAATAATGATATATACTGTTGTTAACAAAGAACAGATTCCAATTAAAATTCAATTCTTAATAATTTTATTACAGATAAACCAAAACCACCAGACAGTGATTATTAATATGTAGCTAAACAATAGATAATTATTGTTTCTGTCCTTCAATGGTTTCTGCCTGGAAAGCAGCTAGAGCAACTAGTGCTGCTCCAACGTACTTTACCCCCTATCAAGGCAAGTATGTTGGTGGAGGTGCTATGGTCAATGGTCCATGTGAGTTTATTATTAAAGAGGTCAACTGGTATGACAAGGGATATCAGAGCAATATTTTCTATTAGCTATGTCTGTTGCTGCAGAGGGGTAGGAATGAAGTTTGAGTTGGGGGGCTGACCTTATAATTTAGTTGCATTATATTATTAAACATCAAAGATAACCGAACAATTAATTTGTCTGTTGTTAAAGGAAACAAACTCCTTAGCTATTTCTAATAAGTTTATTTATCAGTACGGTCCTTATGTGTATGTAACAGCATGACATGGTTTAGTTGTTCTTGTTCATAGTACTTTGTGTATATAGTTTGAGTGCAAATCATGGGGGGCTTCAGCCCCTCCTACCCCCCCCCCCCTTTCTTACCCCTATATCTGTTGGTACTGCTCTATATCTGGACAAGACCATAGAAGGAGGAGAGTGGGACAAATGATTTAATATTAAGAAACAGTTACAGTACATTAAAGAAATAGTGGACATATTAATTCAATCTGTGAGTTTTATATAACATAAACTGTGTTCACTTATGTCCATTGTTTAATAATATAACATTGTTAGTTTATATATTGCGTGATCTGTTATTTCCCCAGATGGTGAGTCAGAGAAAAACTGCTGACAAATTTGCTATCTCATGTCAAAAATATCATGATCCTATTCCTTTCATTTTTTGATTCTCAACTAATAGAGAGTGTGTCTTCTAGAGCTATTGACAATTTAAAAATAGTGAAACTAATACTACAAGCAAAACAATACTTGGCTAGTCAAGTTAGCACTACTTCATATATTCTAGTAATATATCACTATTTTAGGATGTACAAGATAAACTTGAGTAACCAGTTCAACTTTTTAAACATCTTATTGATCAATCTATTCATTAACAAATTGGATCAAACCGACATTGTAGGTGTTGCTTCTATTATGTGTTAATATAGCAAACTATAATATCTTTGTTATTCCTATAATTTTAAATAAAGTAATTTCAGTATAGTGTATGAATGTCTGTTCTTTAAAATGAAGTTTAATAATAAATCTCACAATTACATTTAATAAATTATTAATTCACATCATTTAAACAATTAATTAGTCATTTACTCACGAGAATGGTGGTAAAATTCTATAACTCTGTCACTAGTTATTATGATAACAAACTTACCACTAACAAAAATTATTGTCATCTTTGATGAATTTACAATCACTTTTATCAATGTCTATATTGTGAAAGACAAACGCAGTAAGTATGTGACAGGGGTTGGTCTTCTTAATGGAGGATTTGGTAAACTAGTTCAAGAGATAGAAGACTCTTAAGTGATAGTTTGTATGGCTACATATGGTGTAGTAGACCTACTGATAATGTTCCAAAATTTTACAATTGGTTTATGCCTCTGCAACCAGTATGTTGTGAGACCATACCCTTTACTAATTATATCATCGCAATCTTTCCCTCCTCTATCTCATATAGTCTCTCCCATTCATAATCTCTTTCTCTCACACACACACACACTGCTGAACATTGTCTGTTTGAACACTCCAGTATGTCCTTCCACAATCCATTGAGACTGTATCAACACTCATCAAGAAGAACAGTTTTTTCTACCTTTCTGAGTAATAACAAACTCCATTTCAGACTAATGAGCAAACAGACTGACTGATTGCTTTACAGTGTGGTACTAGTCTTAAATACTAAATTTGGGTGATTTATCAAAGCTAAATCACTTCTTTCATTTCAAAGGTATATGTGATTGAGATGTTTATGTATTAATCCCTATGCTGAAAATCCTTTGATAAGTTACATGATACAATAACACCTTTTAGACATTTGGGATTTAGATTGGACATTCTAGGATTACACAGTTTTAGTTTAGACATTCTGGGAACAACTCCTGTTGCCACTCATGGAATCTCTTTCTCTCTGAGTCTGTCTTTCACTCTTAGGTTATCTCTCTTACATCCTGGAGTCTTATCACTCTCAAAGTCTCTCCCTCTGTCTTTCTCTTTTTCTGTGTATCTCTCTCTCTTGGAGCCTCTCTCTCGTTTAGAATCCCTCTCTCTCTCAGAGTCTTTCTCCCTTTCTCACTTCTAAAAGTGTATCTCTCTTGCTTATTCTCATTCTCTCTTTCTCAACCTCATTGCTCGGAGTCTCTCTCTCTCTTACTCTCAAAGTCTTGCACTCAGGCTCTGACAAATTTCTATAACCTGCAAACCAGAACCGCCCACCTGGCTACTTCTAATAAATATCCACTTTCATGATGTATAGTACTGGTATGGTAACATATGTCGTTATTGAT
>NW_024535863.1:0-10615 GCF_016097555.1 Gigantopelta aegis
CTTTCCTCGGAGAAGAGGAAATTTTAGAAATAATTATTTCACGCATTTGGACGCATGCCGCCCCGTACCCACTGTTTTTGAAGAACTACATCAAACTAACGCGCATTTAACTAATACTTGATTTGGGGCGTCATTTCTTTTGGGACCTGTAGTACAGGGCGAATAGATTTTAAAAAATGTTTCTCTTTTTATTGTTTTTGTCAGACAAATACTGGCAAGCACACATGACTTGTTCTGTAGAAAACGTGTTATATTACAAAATAACATAAATGAAACAATTGTCAAGCCGTATTTCCTGCTTAAAATAATCCGAATAAAAGGATTTTAATATTTAGTAATTGGAAGAAAAAAAAAAAAGTTTTCTTTAAACCGATACATTAAGTCATTGATTTAGTATCATCGCATTGGATGTCGGAAATTTGTCATTAGGAGAAAACCCATAATTTCCCCGTTAGTAGCAAGGGATATTTGTAATGCACAATCCTACAAAACGGATGCACATACCACGTCTTGATTGGGACAGTTGTGGGCACTGTGGAATGAGAAATAGCAAATGCCCACCGACGGAATCGTCCTAGACCGCCACTCATCAGGCGAGCGTTCAGCACTGGGTTCCAACTTACGTCCCGCTCCCAATTTCGTTCTTTCTTGCATTTAAACCTTTTGTAATCTTTTGATAATTTTGTAATAATCTAATACCAAATTTATTTCAAAATTTTTATTTATTTTTTTGTTCGGGAAAATTTATGAAAGAGAAAATGAATTTTGCTTAAAATCGATTTGAATTTCAAAATAACATAATCGTGACAAAGAAGAAAAAGTAACGTAGTCCGATATGTCGACTTATACTTGTCCGAATAAAGGCAGCTGGCTTCCTCGAAACGTTTTCCTTTGTGATAACGGTAACCTGATTCCCGATTCGGTTGACGTCACTCCGTGCCTTCCCCTAGCAACCAGTGAACGGGGTGAAAAAAGGTATTACATGAATCGCCCTCAGGTTTAGGCATTTTTTTGTCCATTAGAAGCATAGCACTTCTATTTTGATTCTGTCATTATCCTTTTATACTAACTACACCTGAACATGATTTAGAAATAAAAAACAATTTATTTTTTATTTTACTTAAAGTTGCACATAAACATACGCAGATTTCATGATATGCATTCATGTACTTCCGATGTTTTTGTTTTAGTCGGTAGTCCCAAGTGTTTAATCTGTTGCCAATCAAAACATCGAAAGTTACGATAGGCACCCCTCTCCCCCCCCCCCCCCCCCCAAAAAAAAAAAATATAAAAAACTAAATTTAAAAAAATATAATAATAATAATAATAATAACAAGTATTTATCAAGACGTTGTGTGGGTCCGAACATAGGCCCCTTCCCAAAAGAAAGTAAGTGGACACTGAAAATTCCAATGTCTATGTTAAAAAAGTTCCAGTATCTATATACATAATTTAATTGTTATGTCTGTTCAGTGTTTCTGCCAAAAATTATTTGAATGTTTGGGTACATGGCGCTATGGAATTGACTGCAACCACAGACAATAGGGGATGGGGGGGGGGGGGGGGGGGGGGGGGGGGATGGGGGATTTTACTTTTAGAAATAGGGTTAAGAAAATCATACCAGTAATGATAAGAGTAATTAATTATGTCAGTTAAAAATTAACGTTAACTGTCATTAAAACAAAATCTGCAAAACAATTTTGGGGTAAAAAAAAAAAGGGAAAAATGCAACAAAAAACCCACCTGGATAAATCCGTGAAAAAAAATAGTTTATAAACCGGTTTCTGTCAAACCGAAGTTGCAAAATTGAATGCGGTGACGCAGTTTGGGTTTTGGGTTTTGTCTTCTGGTTTTTTTTCAAAGCATGGATTTGGGACAAGAAAAGGTGGGTATATACTTTTTCGTTTTTTTTTTAAATGCCTCTTCCTCTTGCCTCTGCTTTGGTTCCTTCTCTTGTGCTGTCGGCATTGACTTTGCGTGAATGTCCATTATAAACTGACCAAAGCATTTATAGATTAATGGACCATTCCTCGTGGCCTAATGTTGAGTGTGATATATATGAATATCTTACAAAATTATTCCTGAGTGAGTAACCTTGTAGTAGGGAAACCATGACAAATCGCAAGTCACCGAAAGCGTACAACCAGTTGTGTGTGTAATGTGCGTGTGTGTGAAAAAAATATATATAAAAGGTAAAATATATATAACTTGTGCATCTCCACCCACCTCCCCCCCCCCACCCCCAACTCACTAGAGGACGGGAAAGCTCCCCCCAAGAGATTGTGCCCCCTACACAGACAACTCCAGATACCGTTTTCCACGGCCCCTCCATGCACTGTTAAATTATCCGAAACCCACAATTGCTGACGTGATCATCTCTCAACAGCTGAAGTTAATTCCATTGACAAAAGTTAAAGGATGCCCCTACATCGTCCCAGGGTTACAGTGGACGAGAAAACTAGATACAGTAGTGCTTTTTTTGTAAACTGTCCGTTTCGTGATTAGGATCTTCGTTTTAAATTTGTTCCAACATGCTCAATTATGTTGCTAAATTTTGTTTGTTTTACCTAATGTAGAGAAGTTATATATTTTAATGTCAGAGCCTAACCTTGTATTTGTAACAGCCCAAAAACCTAGGGTTTTTTTTAATATTATACCACCGTAGAGACACAACGGTTTATTATTTTAACTGTACATACCTCTATTATTTAACTATACTGTCTTTCATAATCCCATAAGGAATGGCTTATGTATTTTTATGTTTGTTTTATTTAGTAAATATGTGATGTACATTAGGTGGAGACGTTAATAAATTACCTGTTAATAAAGTATCTGTTTGTCTATATTGTGACAGCACACTGCTGCCTGCACCTGTATGGCTGGGTTAAGTTAATACCAACAACTTTAAGTTATATATTTACTACATTACAATAGGCATGAAATTTAAGCACCATATTTTAACCGATTCTGTATTAATATGGCGACAATTATAGATCTATGGCTTTTATATTGTTCTGAAAAATTATCAATGTTTTGCAAATGCTTAGGTAGACTAAATAAAACTATTGGGATACTTTCCAAGCGTACGTTTGTATTTAGCTATCGACAAATTGATTAGTATTTTTACATAATCACCTAAAACGCATTAAAATAGAAGAAAAAAAAACACAAAGAAAAAAGAAAATGCGCTAATTCAGTACCACATTTTATTTTTTTAAATTTACAAAATATATAATCACATTTTATTTACAAAAATGTACAAAAATAATAAAGTAAATGGTGTGACATATTAATGCAATATAAATTTTTTTAAATGCATAGCCCTTCCCACAGGGAACGTGTATTTTTAATACTATGAAATTTACTACAAATCATTTATTTCACACAATTGCACACAAAAATAGGTTTGGTTTTGTTATTTCCAAAACACTTTTACTTTTCTTCTTAAACCAAACTGAATTTATTTACAAAAATAGGAGGATGTGACGACAGACTATAGGCCTATGACCCCCGGCCCTATGTTAAGTCAAAATGTGCTACCGATAAGTAATCACCGATTTCTTACAAATCCATGTTCATATTCACACCAGCATGTCAAATGTCTGTTTGTTTTATTTATACTCCTACATCCTCACTGATATGAACTGTTGAGTACAGAGGTGGGTAAAGTTGGATCGTTGCACCCATGGTTTCCCCCGTCCTTTGCAAGCATTGGCCCACAGACGTTTTTTAACCTCGTCTACGGGAAATATTAAAAACTTTTAACTTGCTGTCTGTCATCATACTATGATGTGTATTGCCAAAGGCTGCTCAGGATTTCGGCATTTTCGATTTGCGCGGACAGAAGTCCGGTAATTAACGATATTCCTCTAGTGCTCCCATTAACTCCCATACAAATAACGGTTTCTTTTCACCCAGTCCCGTAGTCGTCATGGTAACTGCGGCCTGCCACCATGCGGTTTGTCGGGATGCGCGCGCAACCCGAATGGGAGAATTGTTGTTTGTTGTTTTGTAATATACTTAAAATGGTAAACTTCTGTGGGGTTTTTGGTTGCGGAAACCGTGCGGGCAGAGACTGTGCATTTTCCTTCTTCAGACTTCCAACAGTTCGTTTGTCACAAGGAGAACAGACCCACGAATTGTCAGACGAACGGAGACGAGTGTGGCTTTCGAACATTGGACGGGTCGATATAAAACCATCAAGTTACCCATATTTTCGCATCTGTTCTTTGCATTTTATAAATGGTGAGTTAACATTTTATTAATTTCTACCTAATCCAAACTATGTCAGTATATGTCTGTGTGTCTCTCTCTCTCTCTATCCCTCTCTCTATCTTCTCTCTCCCTCTTCTCTCTCCCTCTTCTCTCTCTCTCTCTATCTATCTCTATCTTCTCTCTCTCTCTCTCTCTCTCTGGGAGAGCTTGCATTATAATATTGGGGTGCATACATTGTATGAAATGTTGACATTTAGATTTACAAGATTTAGTAGTAAAATGTAGGCCTAGTAAATAAAGACATTTAGTAAATAATTAAAAATAATAATAAAAAACCAAAAACCACATTTAAACCTGTCCAAACAAAGTTGTTTATTATTTATATCATTTGCACTGGTATTTTACAATTCATACTACATAAACTCGCATGCACACTAGTTGTTTTATACTTATTAACATTTGATTAAAATTTAATATAAATTAATTTTTTTTTTTACAGTAAGTGATTGTAATAGGCCTTGTATTGCTTTTTGATGTAGATATTAATATATTAAATTTGTTTTATCATTTTAAGTTATAATTCTCTTGTGTTATGCAGGTAAACCTTCAGCCCTTTATGACAAGACTAATCCAGATTGGGCACCAACATTACATCTTGGTCATGATAAATTTAAATTGACCACAGGAAAAGAAAATTCTTCTCGACATGAACGGATCATTGGCCGCACCACAAAACGGAAAAGGACTGAAGCAGCTCAGTCCCTACTATCTCTCCAAGACGTGATAGTTGAAGACCAGTCCACCGAAGTTGAACCAT
The DNA here is from genome assembly GCF_016097555.1 of Gigantopelta aegis. Lineage (NCBI taxonomy): Eukaryota > Metazoa > Mollusca > Gastropoda > Neomphalida > Peltospiridae > Gigantopelta > Gigantopelta aegis. The sequence continues at coordinate 5,033 of NW_024535863.1, forward strand.
CTGACGACACCACTACAAAGGAAAGCCAAACATCAACTACTGGTGATCAACTTGTGTCAATGGAAGAGGAAATGAGAAGACTCACAGTTGAAAATATTGATTTGAAATGTGAGTTGGCTTCCATGAAACTAACTGAAGAAGGGTTGAAAGGCAATGATGAGAAAGTTAACTTTATGACTGGACTGCCAACTCATCACATTCTAATGCAACTTCTGGAATACATTTCAATACATCAAAATGTCACACCCAGATCAGCATTATCTGGATTTCAACAGCTATTGCTTACACTGATGAAACTTAGGTTAAATGTTACAAATGTACTTTTAGGGTTTATTTTTAATATTGATAAGACAACAGTCTCAAGAACCTTTTTAAATACAATTGATATTTTACATGTTATGCTTCAACCACTTATCAATTGGCCAGGACGTGATGAATTGAAGAAGACAATGCCTATGGAATTCCGTCGTTACTTAGAATCTAAAGTTGTTGTCATAATAGACTGTTTTGAGGTTTTCATTGACACACCTTCCAATCTGGAGGCAAGGGCCCTTACTTGGTCAACATACAAGCACCACAATACTGTTAAATTTCTTATTGGAATTACACCACAGGGAACAGTTTCCTTCATTTCAAGAGCCTGGGGTGGTCGAGTCAGTGATAAGTTCTTGACTGAACACTGTGGATTTCTCAATAAACTTCTGCCTGGTGATGTTATTTTAGCTGACAGAGGATTCGACATCGCTGATAGTGTTGGACTTATGATGGCAACTATAAAAATGCCCGCATTCACTAAAGGGAAAACTCAGATGCCTGCATTGGAACTGGAAAAATCACGTAAAATTGCCCATCTTCGAATTCATGTAGAGCGTGTTATTGGATTGTTGAGGCAGAAATACACTTTACTTGCTGAAACTCTTCCAATAGATTATTTGATTGTCAAGGATGGTAAAGATGTTACCACTGTCGACAAAATTGCTGTTGTTTGCTGTGCTTTAATTAATTTGAATGGGCCGATTGTTCCATCTGATTAAAAACACTTGCTTTACCACAATTTGGAATCCTGCAAAAACCTATTCAACTGCAGCCATACTTATTTGGTGTACATGTACATTTCTGCTATAACAGTTAACAAATGTTTACATGTATGTGAAGCAACAAGATGTGTGACCTAAATGTACATGTTGTACTCCACAAAACCTATCCTGAACATCTTTATAAAAAAAAGCATATTACAAATATTGAGGCTATAACTCTAGTTATCAGCAGTGAGACAGTATTTAGAAATTAAATGTGGACAAAACCAAAACATGTCTGTAGTTTTTCATTAATATTGAAATCCAAGCTACACTGATGAGTCCTGGAGGGACGAAACATGTTTCTCTGTTAAAGACACACAAGTGTTCTATCGAGTTAACTGAAATAATATGGTGAGAACATCTATTAGTACATGTATGAGCCACAGACTAAAAAAAAAAATGTGGCACACTTGGGAAAGAAACATGATATTCTAATCCAAATGACTCCCCATTGTTCAGCTATATATATAGCTAATTTTTTCTCTTTAACACCAATGGGGGGGGGGGGGGGGGATTGTTTTATTTAACAATACTCTCAACACATTTTACTTGTGATTATACTGGCATTGATGTACGGTATTGTTAAAATAAAATATTTTATGTGAACTTTCCCATAGACAGGACACTACATACCTCAGTCAACTAAATAAAACTTTACTACAAATTTAGCATTTTTGTGTTTAAATTTGTATAATTTATTTTCTCCAGATTAACAAATGGTCAGTTATACTTTATTCATGAATATCAATAAATGAAATACATGTGTATATTTAAATGTTTAGTAGTTTGGAATTTAATACATATAGTATGTACATTGGTCATCTATCTACATGTTTCTATCAGTTAATTGTTCATACTGCACATCATCAGTTTGTGTGACCCAAGTGTCCTGACCTTACTTATAAGTAAACTTTTTAAATGTTCAATGGCCAATTTGTGTCTAGCATATGGTTATTTCAACACTATGTCAAAACAGCTACAGTGAATACTTTGCCACTACATAAGTTAAAACATGTTTCGTCCCTCCAGGACTCTTCAGTGTAGCTTGGATTTCCATATTAATGGAAAACTACAGACATGTTTTGGTTTTGTCCACATATAATGTTATTAATGTTAACATTTCAGTTTAATAATGTTATTTCTGTTATCCCTTTATCATTCATGATTTTCTCCTTGTTCATTATCGCTTCACCATTCTTGATTTCCTCCTGTCTTTTCTGCATTCAGGGCAGTACCACTTGCCTTTAGGTTCTGTCAATATACCTACACACCCATAGTGGAACCAATGAATGGGGCAGTTCTGACCGTCGCAAGCAACCATGTCTCCAAATTCTTCCTTTTTGCAGAAACACCACACTTCGGCAATCTCAGCTTGAGGGCTTGCTTTCTTTTGCTGATTTGTGTGGTCAAGTAGAGGCATCCGTGAATAATATTTCGCAAGCAACTCTGGCAGAATTCCAACTTGAAAAATGAATAGAACTGCTTGTGTAGTATCTGGCCAGAATGTCTCCTCTTTGTAAATCCTTTCGCAGTGATAGGATTTGGTTGTCCAGAGATAAAAGTCTCCATACGTTCGTCCACAAACAAACAGCTGACACTGAACTTGGTAAAAGTATTCATGTTTTCTGTCCAACATCCATTTACCTTCCTCATTAAAAACCAAACACATTTCTTCAGATTTAACATTTTGAAGATCTCTGTCTCTGATGAGATACGGGCATTTTATTTCTAAGCAACCATCACCACAACAGTCACAGGTGGGACACATCCATCGGGTGATGCTCCAATCTGTGGGTGCTCCTCACTAATGACAAAACCAGAATCTCTCATCTTGAAGTTGACATGTTTCATTTTCATCAGCTCCAAGTACTGCTCCTTTGCTTTTCTTTCCTTTAACAGACCCCATCGTGTTGCTGGTGTATTTACATTTTTTTTCTCGGGATAGCAAATATCCTTAATCAAGCTGGGAGATGGCTGTGAAGGATCAGTTTTACAAACCTTTCGGAATTTTGATGCAGTTATGCGCCCCGCTCGATAACGCTGCCACAGTCGGGAATTTGATTGACCCCTAGTTGCCATTTCTGTGGCTTCAATCTGCTCCCTTGTAGCACTGATGTTAACTGAAGTACATTTTTGCAAAATGATGTTATACGGTTGCATATAAAGTTCTTCTTGGAACATGTCAGAAAGAACATCTGGAAAAATATTTTGAGCCTGTTGAGGAATGAAGTGATCATTGAACGGTTCTATAACTGATAAGACAGCAGGTTTTACCCTACCAATACTAAGTCCCTGCAGGAACTTGTCCAATCTGTTAGCACTTGGAGCAGGTATTTCCTTAGGCTGGCGAATACGACATGCAACAGGCGTCCCAGTTGCAATTGAATGGTCCAAATTCAAGCGTTTGGTCTGGGCTGATGTGAAGTCAATCTCGCCGACTGGTCGATACTTTATGTCTTTCAGTGCAGACGGTAAAAGCCAATAGGCCGGCTCTTGGGTGACAGTCTTCGAATCTCTGATCTTCACAGTTGCATCAATTGCAAACAGTAGTGTTGCAATGTGTGTGCAAGCCTCACCTAACCCTGCCATACAATCACAGTGTGCTGTGCAGACCATGCCATTCTTCTCCGCAATGACCCAGGGTTGCAAAGGCTTTTCTCTCAGTCTTTGCGAATGTAACACCTGAAATAATTTGTATTGATAATTTTACTTTATAACTTCAATAAAAAGTATGTTATTAGTAGCAATAAAAAATATTACAATCATTTACCACATGTTTAAGTTATATTGGTTATAGTTATATATCTGATAAGTAAATTCTTAATAAATTACAGCAAACAGCATTTCTTCTAAGTCAAGGTTCATACATGTATATATAACAATGTATTGGTTTGTTTAATCAATAAATGGTATAATATCCGCCTGGTCCCCTCCATTATTATTATTAGTTAGGGTTAGGGGTTGGGGTTAGGGTTAGGGGAGGGGGGGACCGGGCGGATATTTTTCCGTACTTATAGTAGTAGTATGTACAGGGCTTTTGATTGCACTGAAGTGAAGTACAAATACATATCGTATGCCAAAATTAAGTACAAACATGCTGACCTCAAGCCCTACTAAAATATTAACTTAATAATTACTGCACCAAAAAGTCCTTCTTATGCTTAAACAAAGTCCCCAAATTAGTGACACTTAAAGCCCTGGTATATCTCTATAGTATATATATATTATATGAACACGTGACCTACCTTCGCTCGAACAATGTGAAATCCATTCTTAATGCAGACTGCAACGTCACTAATCCATCCAGAGGTCAGCTGGTTAAAAGCATCTAAACTTTTCCATGCCTTCATGTCGTCCATAGTATAAAAACTTTTTGTAAATATCAAGTAATTTACAATGTCTGGATACAAAACACTCGGAAAGTTTTTCTCACTGTTGGACCACTCGAGTTTCGTCACTTCATATGGATCGACATTATTAATAATACTTATTTTGCTTAAATATCGGTCTCTAGATACACTATCCAGTGTACCAACATAACCTGGTTTAGGCACGGGTAATGATTTCAGTTGTTTAGACATAATAACATCAATTTTCTACTTCGCTGAACACTGACAATGATAATACTTCTTTTGTTTGTCCTCCAATATGGCTGCCGGGACTTGCGTACACAGAAACTGTGACGTCATCGCACACACTCTATTAGAACAACTTTCTTCATTAGTCATTTATAATGCTATGCCCAAATATGCATGTTGCGGTTCGCGTATATCATTTTATATTCTGTTCGGACCGCCTATTTTTGCGGGGAAATGTATTGTCAGGAAGTGTTACAGTGTAAGGGTCTGATACTCGAAAGAGAACACGGGATCGGACTATTTTGTGACACCACGATTCGGTTAATTTTCGGTTATTATTCCCCTACCCCAGTCCAATCGGAGGGGACTATAGGTTCCATCTCCGTCCGTCCGTCCGTCCATCTCTCTGTCCCACATGTTTTCCAGATGCAGAAGGCTTTGATATATTGAGCAGAAATTTGTATATATGTTTATCACGGAGTTATGACCCTTCAATTTAGGAGATGTGAACATTTGTTTTCTGGACTTTTTTTCTTTCAGAAGACCTTTAGATATTGAAATGACATTTGTGTATAGGTTTATCACGTACTGTTACAGATCACGTTTGACATTCATGGCGATTTACCCATTTTAATGGAGTTATGGCCCTTGAACTTGTTTTCCCGATTTTTGCAATGCCTGGAGATTTGTATATAGGTTTACAGATCAAGTTGAAGTTTCGTCGTGATTTACCCACTTTTCAGAGTTATTACCCTCCTTCACTTTAGGAGATAGGGAAAATTGTTGGGCCCGGTAGGGGACATGTATTGCTTTAGCAGTACTCACACAATGCTTATTTTCCTTTACCTTTTCACAGGGCCGCAGGAAGGATTTCTTGAGTGAAATGAGGCACAACCTCTAGTGGAAGATCAAAGCGCCTGTGTGTG
>NW_024535864.1:0-40054 GCF_016097555.1 Gigantopelta aegis
TGAGAAGCAAACACTTTCTAAACCTGTTGCATTATCTATAACAAAATTTGATCCAATCACAAGTACATAGTAATTATATTTCTTGCCTTTTCTAGATGCTCATTCGTCAGTAGCCTTGATCCAGCATTTTTGCTACCAACAAGATACATTCATCGCTAAGAAAGTAAAAAAATAATTGTGATGTTGTTAAAGAAGCAAACATGATCACATGAATACCTTCTCATACACTGTGATGTCCAGGGAGTAATGTATCAGTCACTTGATAGACAATCATTTGATATTTTGTCCTCAGAGTTTGTCCTAAAAATTCCTGAGTATATGCTTTTTATCACTTGCATAACAAAAATTACATAGATTATTAATTTCGATAAATGAAGAATGATTTACTCTTTTGTTATTGCTGATCCATTTTCTCTTCCAAAAAATTTTCTAGTGACCAGTTTTAGTAGACACATAACAATATAAATAGAAAGATATAAGCATATATTATCAATCATTTTTAGTTAAATTAAAGGTACCAATGTATTGAGGGCTGATGTGAGATGATGTGATAAATGAGAGAGTATACACGGTATCTGCATCCGGTGTTACTGGAAAAATAGAAATAGTACAGATATTAGATATTACTTCATGACTTTGAACGCCTCTTTTCTAGCATGAGAGAGCGGAAAAAAAGATCAAAAGAGCTATTTTTGATATAACTAACCAAAATTAGTAGGTTTGCTACTATCCATAAGCCTTTTTATAACTATGCATAATCTTATTGCTGAACATCCCTAACAAGACGAAGTGCAAACCTAACAACATGAAACAGAAGAATATTACTCACATACAGAAACCAGACATGATAGCTACTTAATTACTTATGTTTCTGCCCATCAAAATGATAGTATACTTCATGTACTATATACATGCATACTAGTTACTATTTACTTGTGGCTTCTCTAATCTTAATAGCATTCATTGCTTCAAGAGGTAAAACAAGCCAGTTCAGTATCCCTATGTAATTATATTCATACAATGAGTACTCTTTTGTAATAGACTGACAATTAACCTATTGAAATTGCTGTAGTTCAATCGAGGAGACTTGGATATTACACCAATCTATGAATTGAACAGATATCATTACATTCTGTATAATAATTTTAGCTACAGAACTCACCAAACCCTACATGGCATCACCATGCCCAAGCTCACAGTCTACTTCACGTTTGCCATTGGAAATATTCGATTACTACTCTATGCGACCATTGAGAATGAGATAGGCTGTTTTAGATATTTCCTCTCCTTGTCTGAATATTTAATTGACTCCAATCATATAGTTTATATATATATATATATATTATAAATATATAAAATACTAAACAACAACTAAATAACATATTATTACAGAATACTTCTGCTACGCATATATAGACAAAATAGGTACTGATTTAAATATATAATTATAGTAGTGAAAATATTCCAAAAACAAAAGCCATAAAATTTTTTTTTTTTATTGCATGATTACCTGAACAGTGCTTCACTTTCCAATTACTCCAGTCAATTCCATAGTCAATTTGTCTTACAAAATGGAGAACATCTCCTCAACAGGACTGTTTGCTATCCCACATATTGCTAGTGGGTGTTCTGCTAAGATTCTGCAATTTAGTTATACATAAGTATCAACCAATCTAGTTGTTACAATACAAAATATATGCCGTTAAGGTACAAAATTTTCGAGGATTTAAATTTTCGTGGTTTTTTAAATTTTTGTTTATTATTTAATTTCGTGGGTATTAAGTTTCGTGTTTAGTGGGTTGCGAAGTATTAATAACGGGTGTGGTATCAGACACTGTTTAACACCAAGCGTGATTTTCGCCGAAGTATGGCTAGCTATTCCTATGAATCCATAGTGAGAGGGGTAACCATATATACAAGAAAATCTGGGAAGGCAGCAGTTGACAGAGAAGTACTTCAGTGTGAAAATAGAAAAGTAACCCTTTACAGTAGCCATTATTTACACGCTTTATTGAGACACGTGATTGTGCGGGGTGAACAAAAGTTAAATTTCGTGATAAAACAACAACCCACGAATACAGCGAAATTAAATCCCCCACGAAAATTTATACACTTACGGTACTACTTTAGTTATTATATTGGGCAAAGCTATAGTACTGAAACAAATCTGTCATATGATTTTATGTCCAAACTAAAAGCAATAAAAATTAGACTATGTACTATTTTAATTAACACCAATTAACTTACTGATATAGATTTGCTCTAGCAATAGAACAAGGTAAGAGTATGAAGCTGGCTTTATTGTAAAAAATCTGACCCGCCAGTCAAAACTGATAGAACTTCAACAAATTCCCCAGGAATGGCCGGGGTATAAAGTCCTTCAAAAAAACATATTTATCTTTGTTAATAATGAACAATTATGTTACTACATTACTCAAGACCCAAACAATTTTAGCCCTGCAATATCATGTAAGTATAGTTATATGGACAGTAGCCTGATAAAGCAATTCTATGTGCATGACATTTCAAAAATATAAATATAAGCATAGAATTGCCTAGCTGGCTTGATTTATCTTCCTTGTGAATAGCATAAAATGAGCAACTTTATAGTTTTATATGAAATACCTTTGATTGAGAGTATCCTTAGGTTTTTTTGTAAACCTTTATTTTTTCCAGATATGATAAAATAAATGCAATTTTCCTGTTATGAAAAACACATACTTATGATTAGCATTGCACTTAAAAATATGATGATGACATATCAACTAACTCTATCAGGAAAGGAGTTGGTAGCAATGTCAATAATTTGTAAACATCCTTTAAGTGCAGACTCATCCTACAAAGTCAGATATGAAAAAAACAAAGAAAAAGGAAAAATGATTAACTTTATAAATCTACAGACAGACAGATAGACAGAGAAGAATAAGACTTACCTCAAGTTGAAGTATGTTAACAAGATCTTTGGTGGCAGCTTGTAAAATTTCCCATCTAGGATCATCTTTACTGATTTCTTTCTCTTCACAAGATTCTTCCAATTCCTTCTTACTGATATTAGCCTGAATAATAGTAAATTCATTAGCCCATACAAATAGCTATGTACAAGTACATACTTGATTGAGAATGTTTGTCATCTCTGGTTTTACAAAGCTTGAGTAGACTTTCTTTAATAGTTACAGGTTTCTTAACAGCAGCTGACTTTGGTTTACTATACATGCAAATTAATCTATTATTATCTCTATGCTTTCTATGGCAAATTGTTATGGTGAATGCATGTTGTAACTGACCCTTTAGGAGGTGTTACTTTGTGAATATTAAGATCTGTAGGAATTTTCGCATTCTATATGAGAAATAATCATGTTAGGGTTAAAGCGTTATTTTTTATATTGATACCTGAACAAATAGGCTCTTGCCCAGACCCAAAATTGACTAAGGGTAAGAAATGTTAACTCTGTGAAGTCTCAGCAAAATGATCTAAGTGTGAAAAGCATGGATACTAACTTGGCTGGCATATTACATATAAACATTGAATAGTGTTTGCTTGTTATTATTATGCTCACCTGGACTAATTTTTGTTATTGATTCTGGGTATTAATAAAATCTGCTTAAACAGATTTATATGAAGTCTAAAAAGCGGTTTTATCATAAGAAATACTTGTATAGCTGTCTGCATTCAGCTATCCAGCCATTCATCCTACATACTGAAAAACATGAGTGTCTTCAACAGCTTTAGCTGCAATGTTAGTAGGTTGTGATAGCTCCATGATAGCTTCCATTAAACTGACCAAGCCTATAGACTGTCTCTCCAGTGCCTGCTTCTTTGACTAATATTTCGGTGCCATCATCTTCAGTAAGATAAATCAATACCTTTCCCTTCTCTACAATGTAGAAACTATCATCTATCTAAATGGATGAGAGAGAGATAAAGAGATGATACATTAAGTAAAAGGTATTTATACCTCTTCTGGTTTAAAAAGGAATCCTCCAGCTGGACAAACTTTTTTTCTGCTTTTATCATACAACTCATTATTACAGGATTCTCAAAATGACCAAATACGCTAAATAAAACAAATGTTGTTAATGTATACGTAGGCTATAGATGAATTCAAATGTATAACAATAAATATAATAGCTGAAATAATGTACTTACTCGACATTCTTAAAAAGAATCATCTTGCTATCTTGATTAAACAGGTCGTTTTTGGATTTCTTTTTGGTAGTAAAAAAGATTCAGGAGGGTTCTTTATATTTTCGTTTGTTCTATAGGAACTTCTTATGTTGATCTAAAAAAGGTTATAAATGCTCTTGTATGCAGTTGATGGAAATGTAAATAACAAATAATAGGTTTTAGATAATATCTTACTTGATTCCTCCAGAAATACCACCCAACAAAAGCTCCTATTAAAACAGCACTTACTATAGCAAACAACATTTTGTGTATCTAATTGGAGAGAGATGAAAAAACTACTCATTAGTGTTTAAGAATTACAATAAGACTTTATACAAAATGGTAAATGATACTTACTCAAATCACTTGAAATATTACTCTAAAGTGACTATCATCTGATGACCTCTGATGTTTGAACTGTGCTTGTATTCCTTCTTCTTTCCTACTGTCTAATATTAATTAATTGGTGATTACAAGCTGTGAAGAGAGATTGTTATGCATTGTTGTAAACTATACTCATTTCAAACTAACATTATTTTCTTTGTACTATGTATGTATTAGTACTATTGTCTATAAGCATACATACTTTACACTGATCATGTGATTTGTTAGTAGGAATATATTGTGTTCTAACTTGTTATATATATACGGAAACTATTTTTAAACAAAGGAAACATCAAACAATGTACCAAGTTTTCCTATAATAATATAACACGAGTCTTAATCTTGTAGATATCAAATTTTGTTTCAGACACTGTCAGAGTCTTATTGATCTTTTCTTGATAAGGGCAAATCAAATTAAAACAAAACAATGGATTAGTTTAACCTTGTATCTAGGCGTTCGAACACCTGTGTATGAGACTAGGATTAGTTAAGATGGTAAATTGTAGCTAAGTCTATATATGATCTTTTATAAGCAGATCATGCTATTTGTAGATGCTACAGATGTCACTAGCAACTAACAATATATTATCAAACTCTTTTGATAGCACTATCAATGATCAATGTGTTAAGTCACCAGAGAATGGATGGTATATCTAGGATCATAGAAATTAAGAAATTAAAACTCTTTTACATCTCAGCATACCAATCTTGTAGGTGTATTTATCAGGCATGCGATAGGAGTATAATAATTTCCTGTTATCACTTAGTCATAATAATTATTGATTTTTCATCACAGTATGTAAGGTTTTTTGTGAGCTGATTGAACATGGAACCTCACTGTGTTTTAGCATTCTGCAGCTGTCTCTATCTATCAAAGTAATTGTTTTTAAAAAATAACCAAAACAAGTAAATAAAACATTATTAATAATGAAGTAAATATAGGGATCGATGGTGGTATGAACAATTCATCAGCTTCATCAGAATCACTTAATAATATCAATGATGTGCAATTCCTGTCCATACCACTTTGTATTAGACTGATATTAGCCATCTCTAAATTTACTTTGTTTTTTTTAAATGTTTTATTCACTAGTACTTATAGATATTAGGAGTGGTACATACAGTTTATAATCTTCACATAAGCTTATACACTTTAAAATTAAATCAATCTTATATAAATAATTATCTAATAAATTTAAATCTTTTTTTTTTTTAAATAATAAAATGAGCTATATCTACATAATAATAATGTTTCACTACAATATAATCTTAATGTAAACAATATGACTCTAATTAGTGTCACTATCTATATAAGTTTTTTACATATTTTCATAAAATTCACCATTCTGCTCGTTGCAGTCGGAACAAAGATCATCTTTGATGTAATGAAAACTTTGTCGTGGACAGGTATTGCAAACTCAAACGTGCTATTTGCCTTTTCATAAGCATTTCGACAAGAAAAAAAAAATCATCTTTAAAAATTCTTCATTATTGCAACACAAAAGGCTGTTGAAACTTAACTTGAACTTTCCTTTTTTTCAAAGATAAGATCAAACTTAATGCCATCAGTAAGCTTGCCTGCTCCATGATATAGGAAGGATGACACATTATAACTCTTATTTAGCACTAGATAAATGTCTTGAATGTCGCTGAAGAATGCATCAACCAAGCTAACATGCAAAGCTGTTTGAGCAGAAGGCTGCTGTTTGTGAATAAGGTACAAAGAATTTTCACAAGTGACTTCTTGGCTTAGAGCAGAAGTCTTTATTGTTGGGACATAAAAGCATTTTTCAACATTTGCAAAGGGTATTATGCCTGTGTATAGAACCCTTGAAGTAGAAAGCTGACTTGCAAATTTGCATGAAGCTAGAAACACATTTCATGTAGTCACAATCGTCACCACGTCCATACATTCGAAAAAGTGATGAGTCAGTAACAATACCATAGCAAAGATCGCCATTAAAACGTGGGTAAAAAAGATAGTTTAGCTTATGAAAAAAGTCCACTGGATTGACTACAACATATTTAGAAAAAGCCTTTATCTCTGGAATATATATTAGACTTCCTGAACCAGTGAAAACACGTAAAAAGGTTAAAAAATCATTCTCCTTAATATTACATTTACTAGCTAATTCTTTCAACCTATCAAAAGAGATAAAGAAGGAGCCAATCTGAATTAAAGCACTACGTAGAAAAAACCATGATATTTTCAATTTAGCATTAGTGTCACTAGCATGCTTTAATGCAAACCTCTCTATTTCTTCTTTCAAACTTCAAACAGTTTTTCTTGTCGTTAACATCATCCTTGGCTATGCACATTATCTCTTTGTCTAAAAGATCAATAGCATCTTGGTTATTAGCTTCTTCATTAAGATCATGCATCATTTTCTTCTTTACATCGGTTCTTGGCTCTACTTCTTTTACTTGACGTGATGGCTAATACTTTGCAAACATTTTGGCGCTTTTTACTCTTAGACAAACCCTACAACGCATGAATTGGATTAAGTATTCAGAGCGTGACATATTGCCAACCACAACTTTGTCTTCCTCTGATTGAAAATTTAAGGATGCTAACTTACTTAATGAAGAACCATCTCGTTCCAAGTCTAGGCCAATGACTGGAAATGAACGATCAAGGTGTCCACACAAAAGAGGCAATATGTGCATGAACCCTTTATTAAGGCCTACATCCCATATTTTAACGATTGTCAAACCTCTTGTAAGTGATTTGAAGACTTCACTATTTCTTTTCAAAGTGATGCCACTTTATCAACCTTCTTTTGAGAATGGTAAAGACGGTGATAAACTTCATTGAAGTGCTTATCAAATCTTCATCATCAAAAAAGCTAGCTGGATTTTTTTCATAGGTTCATCAAATATAATGCTCTCTTGTTCTAATGACTGCTGGTGTTGAAGTGCCGAGAGAAGACAATATGTATATGTAGTGTATTTAGTGGTTGGTACCCAATGGACATTTGTATAAGGTGGTTTTGTAAGAGCTATTAGTTCATAAAACCAAAACCTGTCACCATCTTTTTCACCCAATGATGTTATAGGGATACCTCCTGGTAGCTCTTGGTCAACAACACTGCTTTTTAGCATTTGTTCTAGGACTTTACTTTTACCACTATCAGGGAGCCCAAGTAGAGGAATCACATGAAACTTCCAGGAACAGTGTAATGATCTGATAATAGAATTTCCTTTAGAAATTCCTCTTTTTTCGTTCTTGCTTGTTTAGGAAATGCTACAGTGGAAAGAATTGTTGGTAAAGGACACAAAATCCAAATGATAATGTTACTACTACTATACCTAACTTATTTTGCAAGTACTATACAATTAACAATTATTATGAATGAATCCCTGAGATCAAAGATGGCCTATAATCAGACATGACTTGCGTATGCCATATAAATTCCTCATTAGAAGTATACACAAAAACATGGTTTAGACTTTACATATCCTAATTGCTATGCATAATTATTATTATTAATATTGACTGAAGTGAATATAAATATTCATTATTATAAGTTTACAATTGCATGCATATATAATTGCAAGCCAAATTAAAAGTTTGATAAGAGCAAAAAATTTAGATAGCAGTTTTATTAATATGCATTATACAGTATACTAATCATACAAGAGATTAGTTTGGGTAGCTAAGCATGATCATAATCTAATCTAGCACTGTGTATGTCTGGATATATCTTTAAAAAAATAAGCTATATATAATTATTAAGAATGATGCTGACTAACTAAAATCATGTCAAATGTATGTATGTTATATATATGTATATAATATATATATATATATATATTAATATGCATGAATAATATATAAATATATATACATGCAACAAATATAGATATATTTACATATACATACCTGGAATGGTTTGTTCTGGGTCATCTATATCTTCCCACCCTTGAACCAGCTACAACAAGTGAAGTAGATTGTTGATCAACATCATGAGATTCTTGTTCTGCCTTTGTAGTTGTCCCCTCAACCTCAGTTTTGATACTGGTAAATACATCCTGTCAAAACAATTCAAATAAAACTGTTTGAAAGTATTGAGCTGATTAATGTAGGCTCAAACATTATACCATAGACATCCTCAGCAATGAGACAAGTAGAGCAATTATAACTCACTCTACTGCTAACATACATCCAAGTAAATAAAAATATTTCTTAAAAATGACATAAATGTATGTAGGGATGGCTACTATCAGTCCAATGCAAAGAATGCAACAAGATATTCTATATAACGATGGCTATCCCTACATAATAGCTCACGTACAGAGTACAATAATACATCGCTATATTAGTATATATTGTTTAAAAGATTTTGATAGTTGGTAAATATCCTTAATAACTTTTATTTGGTGTCACCTAGTCTGCGCTAATATATGCAGGAATGTTGTAATTGCCATCCCTACTATTTTGTTTCAATGCTTTATATTGAATATCTGATATTAGTTATCTTTTACATTTTACTTCATTTTTAGAAAACCTTTTTTATTTAATTGCTTAATTTTTTAAATGCAAGTACTTCAGTGATAGTCAATATAGAGAAACCTATAACGTGCTATATAGAAGGCAATGAGGTTCCACCATGTTAACCAGCTAACAATAAAGCATTTTAATGAAGAAATAATTATTATTAATGACTAACAATGTGAAAAAATGAATATTGTTCCATCATAGATTCTGGACAAAAAGGAGGTCATCCAGAATACTGCCAAATTGTAATGATACGTAGTTCATTAATTGATGCTTTGATCTTTTTAATCCTTAACATCAAAGCAAGAAATAGTCTATGTATATATATATATATATATATATATATATATGTATAAGGACACAGTATAGCTGCGTGTATATATATATATATATATAGATTGCCTGGATTGTCCATTGAGGCAGAAAATAATGAATATGTCAATCAAAACTAATTAAAAGTCTTTGCAGTAATTCTATGATAGTCTCTTCAACACAATTGGTCAAATGTTCATCTTTTTTCTGCCTCTGTCTTCAAGAAAACTCAATAACTATACAACTTTGGTCACCAAATTCACTGAGGTAACATCTCAAATAAGAAAGTATGGTCTTTTGTAGGGTTTGCAATTGTTTTGAGCACATTCAGAAACAAAATTAGTGATTTTAGATGTTACTGTCAAAAGCTACTCTAGAGAAGCCATTTTCTTGCAATAAATTGATATTATTAATAACGACGGTGAGAACAGGGAGAAAAAACCATTTACTATTTCTGACATTAAGTGTATATATACTATACAATTATTCTTACCTTTTCATATTTTCCATCGGAAATTTGAGAGAGATCATTTGTAGTCTCTGGTTTTTTCTCATCGTCTTTTTTTCCGGAGAAAGTCCAATCCATGATGATAAGTATTAGCTATAGCAAATAGAGCCTAGCGGCCGTAGCAAACTAATCAAGTCCACCTCTTTTACGATATCAAACTGATTAAGTCCACCTCTTTTACGCTATCTAAGTCTACTATAATATAGTATATATTCGATTGGGCGTTGCAACAACTTGAAACCGATAACGTAGCAACGTAACGGTTACATAACGCAATGATGCGTCATAGTGTTAAATAAATAAGAAATGTAAAGGGAAGTAAATAGGACAGAAGTTGTGAGTGAACTATAAAACAATTGTAACACCAAAGAACAGTTTCATCATAGGGCCAACTTGTATTCATTGACTGCAAGGTGCACTGTGTGTGACAACTACAATCTTTCTAACTGTTTGGGGTCCCTCTACATTCCAACTACTGAAAAGTTTGGTACAACCTAACACTTCGAAAGAAAAGACCTATACTGAACTAAAAGAGTTTCTTGAGAAACATTTCAATCCTAAGCCATCTTCGATAGTTCAACGTTTCCAAATTCAACACAAGAATAAGAAAATCAGGTGAATCCGTTGCCACTTATGTCGCTGAATTACGTGCTATCGGAGAACATTGTGATTTTGATGACACATTCGATTTAATGCTTAGAGATAGACCTCATTGTGGAATAAACGACACACGTATCCCAAGAAGATTACCTCAAGAGCCTAACTTAACATACAAAGAGGCTTTCGAAACAGCCCAAACCATGGAAATCGCAGCTAGGGATTTTCACGACATTACTCAGACACAACTTCAACAAAACGGCAAACCGATCGCTGTTCACCCGGTTGATGGACAAAACTGGTCGGAGCCCCACCACAGTAGCTGCTACAATCGAAATATTTTAGATGTGGTGGTAACCATTACGCTAATAAATGTAATTTTCAAGATAGGACATGCCATGCTTGTGTGGAAAGAAAGATCACTTGGCTAGAGTTGCTTGCCGAACAGAAAGAGAACTAGCCTCAATTCAGGATGGAATAAGGAAAATTACAAACCACCTTCTAAGGATCCACCCTGCCAAGCACATACTCTCCCACTATAGATCAATTGGAGCCTTGCTTATGGAAGAAGACCAGGCCTCATCAGACAGATCCACTCCTCTTCTACTTCAAAGAACTACCTATGTTTACACTACCAGGGAAGACCAGACCTATTGTGGTCACAGTTCAAGTGCAGGAGTTGACCTTCCCCATGGAATTAGATACAGGGCTTCCCTCTCACTTATTAGTGAAACAACTTACTCCAATTTGTCAAGTACTTTAGCCCACTTACTCCATCTAATTTTACACTCATACATATACAGGAGAAAAGATTTTTCCTCTAGGATCTATTAATGTCCAAGTCAACTACCAGTCTCAATGTGCATCTCCCACTATTAGTTGTTTCAGGTGATGGTCCAACTTTGCTAGGCCTAACTGGCTTGAGGAAATCAAGATAAATTGGTCAGACATTAAATTACTGTAAAACTTTTTCTACCTTAGAACAGGTTTTAGATCAACTTTCAGTGGTTTTTATTTCAAGCATTGCCGGTTGAAAGAAATACAGCAAAGATCCTAGTCAATCCAGAGGGTCTCCCCCATTTTTTAAAGGCCTGCCCGTTTCCTTATTCTCTGAAAGAAAAGGTTATCAAGGAACTACAGCACCTACAGGACTTACAGTTATTACTCCAGTCAAACACTCTGAACTGGTCAGCTCCCATAGTGCCCCATTGTGAAAATAGATGGATCAATTCGCTTATGTGGAGATTATAAAGGTCACCATAAATCCAGCTCTCATTCCTGATACATACCCACTCCCTCGTGCAAATGATCTTTTCACTGCTCTCTCTGAGGCAAGATTTTCACTAAATTAGATCTCAGTCATGCGTCATGCCTACCTTCAAGTACCCTTGGATGACTCCTCCAAGAAATACACTACCATAAATACACCAAAAGGACTATTCCGGTATGAACGACTACCTTTTTGGCATCTCTTCTGCTCTATCAATTTTCAAAGAATCATGGAAACCTTCTAAGTAACTTACCCCATGTCTGTGTTTTATTTAGATGATATTCTTATTTCAGTACAAGTGAAGCAGACCACCTCCAAAATTTACACCTTGTCCTACAACGTTTGGAAAATGCAGGTCTCACCTTAAAGAAATCAAAGTGCAAGTTCAGGGTCTCATCTGTAGAATATTTGGGCCATAGTATTGATGCAAATGGACTTCATCCATCAGAATCGAAAGTCAAAGCCATCAAGATGCACCAACAACTACAAATGTCACAGAACTTAAATCATTTCTTGGTTTACCTAACTATATACCACAAGTTCTTACCAGATCTCTCTACTATACTAGCCCCGCTGCATCAACTTCTCTGGAAGGATGCTAAATGGATTTGGTCCCAACACAGGATAAAGCCTTTCAACAAGCAAAATCCTTACTTCAGTCTTCATCCTTCTTGTCCATTACGATGAAAAGAAACCCCTCATCCTATCCTGTGATGCCTCTCCCTATGGGTTTAGGTGCATTCAGTACTAAGTCACCAGATGGAAAATAATACCGAAAAACCGATTGCTTTCACTTCACATACTCTAACCACATGACAAAAAGAAATATTGTCAATTGGAGAAGGAAGCATTGGCAATTATTTTTGCTGTAAGGAAATTTCATGACTGATATTGGTATGGACGAAACTTACATTATACTCTGATCACAAGCCTCCTCCAATATATCCTTGGTGAATCAAACCAGATACCAACACCTACCTCTCCTCACGATGGGCTATCACCCTTTTCAACTTATTCCTATACAATCAAACATAAACCAGGAACCCAGTTAGCAAATGCTGATGCTTTAAGCAGGCTGCCATTACCAGACACACCCAAATTTGTTTCCTGTACCAGCCGACATTAAGTTACTACTAAACCATTTGGCAGAATCAGTCATACATGCACCACAAATCAAAACATAGACAGACCAAGATCCCATACTTTCGCGTGTCCGTAGACTTGTTCTGACTGGTTGGTCATCATCTATACACTCCCTTGAACTCCAACCATTTACGCAATGTTATACAGAACTCAGCGTTATTGACGGGTGCCTTCTCAGAGGTTTTCGTCATCTCATGTCATTATTCCTCCTCCAGGTAGAAATATGTCCTCTCTCAACTCCATGATACCCATCCCGGTATCAGCAGAATGAAAGGCCTTGCCCAGTCCTACGTATGGTGGGCCAGGCCTAGATAAAGACATTGAGAATGTAGTCAAACACTGCAACACCTGTCAGACACACCTTCCTACTCCACCCCAAACGATTATTCACCCCTGGGAATACCCACCAACTCCATGGACCTGAGTTCATGTTGACCATGCTGGTCCATTCATTTCTCGGCAAAATATTTTTTCCTCCTCATTGAAGCCTATTCCCGCTGGATGGAAGTTCACGTAGTTAACTCTACCTCCGCTGAAGTACTATTAACATTCTCCGATGTATTTTTTCAATGCATGGCTTACCACTACAATTGATATCAGACAACGGTGCAGCATTTATCAGTGATGATTTTAAACTATTCATGGACAAAAATGGTATCCGACACTCCCTTACTTCACCATACCCCCCCGCTCAAATGGGCTAGCTGAACATGCAGTATAGACCTTCAAAACTACCATAACAAGAAATTGGGATGGACCACTTGAAACAAGACTTTCCCGTTTTCTTCTACAGTATCGTATTACCCTCCAGTCCACATACACTTCTCTCTCCTTAAGAATTGCTGATGGGTTAGAAGACTATGAACAGTTTTTGATCTTCTTTCACCCGATATACCAAGAAAATTGAACAGAAACAAGAAAAAAATTCAGTAACCATGTCAAAAGATTCGTACCTTTTTCAGTAGAAGACAAACTCTATGCCAAAAAATTATTCAGGTTCATCTGCATGGATTCCTGTTACAGTAATCAAAATTACAGGTCCAGTATCATACCATGTAGAAACCAAGAGTGGTATTGTCATCCGTAGACATGTTGATCAACTTCGTTTCAGATGTACTGACAGCAAAGAACTACAAATTAAAACAAAGATCAGGACAATTTTGATGATTCTCCCATTGTAAGACATGCCAAAACTTTACACCTCCTACAGTTACAGTATTCAGCACCTGCCAATATTCGTACAACACTGTTGTTACGTTGCTCGAATAGAGAGAAAAGACACCTGAGCGTTTTGGCCCGTATATTTCATCCTAAAGAGGGAGGTGTGTGATATACTAGGTAACTTGATAAACCTTGAACCTACATGCATAATTATATATTCATTATTGTGTATTATTACGTCATGTATGATATAAATACCGCATGCTTTTAGTATTTTTGTCAGTTTGTCATAGTTGTATTATTTTGCTACAGTTGTTATAGTTATCATTATTATTACTATTGGCATTGGGTCGGTTGTTAGTTGTACAATAGCCGGTTTCTATAATTCTTCACTTGGTCACCACACCAATCATGCATCAATGCCAGATTTGTACTATTATTAGTAGGTATACTGTAAAAAGTTATTTTTACATAGGCATTGCACAATGTACCAAGTGATTCCTATAATATACCATCAAATATGTAATAATAACAGGAGATATAATGATATGAGGCTTGTGGTTATTAAATTTTTGTTTTAGAGACGGTCAGAGTCTTATGGTCTTTTCTTGAGAAAAGGCAAATCAATTAAACAAAACCATGGATTACTTAAGATGGTAAACTGTAGCTAAGTCTATATTTATTATCTTTTATAAGCAGATCATGCTATTATAGATGCTACAGATGTCAATAATTCTTGACAACTCTGGAACTAACAACATATTATCTTTTGATGCACTATTCATGATCAATGTGTTAAGTCACCGAATGGATGGTATATCTAGATCACAGAAATTAATAAATTAAAACTCTTTTACATCTCAGCATACCAATCATTGTAGGTGTATTTATCAGGCATGCATAGGAGTATACGTAAGTAGTGAAGGCTGGATTTTCCTTGAAATGTATTATTTGAAAAGACTGAACATTTCAACCAAAACACATCATAATATCTCAATAGTTTGTCAGTCTTCATCCATAGTATATATAATGTCCATATTGCTGACTGATTTATAGACTAAAACAATGTTTCTAAGTATCACAGTAAAAGGCATGAAAATCCTAAATTTTCATATTTTCTTTTGACAATAATTCACAAAGTCACATCATTTTCACAGATGTAAAACAATTTGGAACTAACTATTTCCTTTTGCTGTTATCTCACATTTTCAGTGTTTTTTTTGAAATGAAATCAAGTAATTTCATGAGAAACGGAGACTTTTAGTGTCCAGTAAGGATGTGCTTTGATGTTCAGCTTTAAAAAATCCTGGATAATTGTTGTAAGACTGATAAGCTAATGACTGTAAGCCCAGTATGATACAATGAATTAAGTATAATTATAACTTTCCTAATTGTATTCTAGAGAACTTCCTTGTTGATGGAGGTTCCTAATAATGTAATTTCCTGTTGTCACTTACAATAATTATTAATTTCTTCATAGCAATATGTAAGAACGTTATTTGTGAGGTAATTGATCATGGAACCTCACTGTTTCTAGCATTCTACAGCTTTTCTTATCTATAAAGTAATTGTGTTTTTTAAAAATTAACAAACAAGTAATAAAAAACATTTTTAAAATGAAGTAAATTAATGTATTGACGGATAGGTGGAATTAACAATCCTAATCAGCTTCATCAGAACCACTTAAATAATACCAAAGATATGTTTGTTTGCAGCTTTTCAGCTATGCCTGTGCTATTATGTAGAGATGATGCAATTCCCATCCATACCACTTTGTTTGCATTCTTTGTATTAGACTGATATTGGCCATTATTTTCTAAATTTACTTTGGTTTTTTTTAAATGCTTTTTATTCACTAGTACTTATAGATATTATAGTGGTACATACAGTGTATAATCTTCACATAAACTTATACACTTTAAAATTAAATCAATCTTATATAAATAATTGTCTAACAAAATTTAAATCTTTTTTAAAAAATAAAATGAGCTATAATCTACATAATAATAATGTTTCACTACAATAATATTAATGTAACATATGACTCTAATTAGTGTCACTATCTATAAGTTAAGTTTTTTACACATTTCATAAAATTCACCATTCTGCTCGCTGCAGTTCGAACAAAGATCATCTTTGATGTAATGAAAAACTTTGTCGTGGACAGGGTATTGCAAACTCAAACGTGCTTTTGCCTTTTCATAAGCATTTCGACAAGAAAAAAAAAATCATTTTAAAAACTTCTTCATTATTGCAAAAAACAAGGCTGTTGAAAAACTTTACTTGAACTTCTGCTTTTGTCGAAGATAAATCAAACTTAATGCCTATCAGTAACTTGCCTGCTCCGTGGTATAGGAAGGATGACACATTATAAATCTTATTCAGCACTAGATAATTCTTGAATGTCGCTGAAGAATGCATCAACAAGCTAAAGTGCAATGCTGTTTGAGCAGAAGGCTGCTGTTTGTGATAAGGTAGAAAGAATTTTCACAAGTGACTTCTTTGCTTAGAGCAGAAGTCTTTATTGTTGGGACATAAAAGCATTTTTCAACATTTGCCAAAGGGTATTATGCCTGTGTATAGAACCCTTGAAGTAGAAAGCTGACTTGCAAATTTGCATGAAGCTACAGAACACAATTCATGTAGTCAAAATCGTCACCACGTCCATACATTTGAAATAAGTGATAAGTCATAACAATACCATAGCAAAGATCACCATCACCATCAAACGTGGGTAAAAAAGATAGTTTAGCTTATGAAAAAGTTCCACTGGATTAACTACAACATTATTTAGAAAAGGCTTCAATCTCTGGAATATATATTAGACTTTCCTGAACAGTGAAAACATGTAAAAAGTCGGAAAAAAAGTCATCCCCATCAATATTACATTTACTAGCTAATTTCTTTCATCCTTTTAAAAGAGATATAAAAGGAAACCAATTTTGATGTAATACACCTCTGAGAAAAAACCAAGACTGCATTTTTTTAAGGTAGCATTAGTGTCACTAGTTTATTTAAAGCAAACTGTTCCATTTTTTCCTTTCAATTCAGCCAAGTTTCCTTGTTGTCAATGCTATCCAAGGCTATAGACAAAATGTCCATGATCTAAAAGATTGAACAATACCTTGGTTATTTGCTTCTTTCATGAATCATGGCAATCATTTTATCTTTTGCTTGGTTGCTTAAATCTACTTCTTGACTTGAAGTTAGGGCTAATACTTTACAAACATTTTTGCGTTGTTTAGTCTTAGGGAGGAAGGCCTACACGCATGAACTGCATCAAGTATCTTTCATGAGCGTGACATATGCCACCTCCTACTTTGTCTTCTCCAACTGAAAATTACGGATGCTAATTCATTTTAATGAACAACCATCTCGCATCACGTCTAGCCATCGTGGAAGGAACGATCAGGTGTCCACTCAAGAGGCAAAATGTGCAACACTCTCTTATATTTGTGACACAAGTGGAAGGACACGTCAAGGTATCACACAAAAGAGGCAAACTGTTTGAATCTATTATTTGCCTACATTCATATTGTAACGGTAGTCAAACTCGAGTAAGGGGATGAAGCCTTCTCTAATGGTCAAAGTGATGCTATTTCTAAACCTTTTGTTTTTGAGAAATGATAAAGACACGATAAAATTCATGACAGTTCTTGTCAAGATCTCATCGCGCTTAAATGAGTATGGATATTGTAGGCTCATCAAAACTGGTGTACTCTGCAGCCCCTGGAACTGTGGTGTAAGACAACTTGATAAAGACAATATTACACTGCAGTGGAAGTTAGTCGCAAGAGCCAATGGAAATTGCATGTGGTCTGTAACGAGCTATTATTCATTAGGCCAGCAAAACCTGTCGCCTGATTTGTCACCTAATGATTGCTGTGGTATACCTCGACGTTCGACGAGGAGAAACCAACACAGATCCGGATATAGTGTAGGGGTTAAAATTTGTTACTATATTTACAGGGAGGGCAAGAAGGTGAATTCTACATGGATTCTTTTAGGTACCATTGTAATGAGCTGATATAGCGATCAGTTTAGGAAACCTCCTTTTAGCACCTGGCGCCCATTGTTTAGGACACATGCTGACATGGAAATGACAGTTGGTAATAAACTGTCATAGAAGTTATCCTAATGGTAGATGTTACTCATTAATAGTCAAACTTAGACTTGCGAGTACTACACCCATATTCAACATAGAAAGGAATCCTAGATCAATGACAGGCTAACTCTAGAATGATGTGTTTATGCATATAAATGTCCATTCTACAAGGTCCCACAAAACGTGATGGTCATAGACCGCAACTCATGAGCAGGGCAATTCTAGTTTATATAGCCATATTTCTTGTAGAGATTTGAATACGGGCGTATAAATCGTAATATTGGGATAAGGATAATAATCGTGATGCAGCATACTCACAGTGCATAACAGGGATCAATAGCGAGTGTCGTACATGTTATTTCACTGGACATGTAACATACGGCGACTATGGTGAAATCCAAATCTTCAGCAAAATTTAAGTATTGAGACATTTTGGAGTCACTGCAAGAGAGCGATTTGATACCACAAAGCCTAATTAGATCTTTAAAAGATGAGTCCGACAGCTACGAGACCACAACGGAGCGGCATTGTCTAGGACGATACATAAGGAAGAATATAATGGAACTATAGCACACGCACGAGGTAACTGGGGAAAATTGATCGGAGATCAGAAGTATAGTCCCATATATATAAATGAGGCAGTAGATGGGAGTAAATAGTGTCTAGACACTTCCATATCCGCGTCGTCTGGCTGTGTAATTGGCACTAGCCAAATATATACACACAAATAATAGGAGAACGGGGGATAAAGGGCTCCCATCCACTGTAATAATCTAGAACTAAATACATGGTGTACTAATATGTGGGGAAATAGCTATACCATTAATCAAATATAATATATGTAATCCACAAATAATATAAAAAAATGGCCTATTATAATAATGCATTAAATTATATATTATTACAGATAAAAATAGATATAATTAATATTCAACAATATAGTAATTAAACAAAACATGCGTATATAACTTAATATAAAATAATAAAGGACGATTAAAAAAAATAAAGATAATAAAGATATAATATATTATATCATTGTATATCTTTTCAGTAATCTAATAGTTAATATAAGTGTTAAATTAATAATGTAATGCTAAATAATAATAAATAATACTAAAATAACATAATTATAAGTAAAACTATAATAAGGGGATTATAAAGGATATATTAAAAGTAAACAGAATAATTATAGATGAGGGGGTACATGACAGTAATATACTACAGTTGACTACTATAAATCCAAATCTTCAAAAATATTAAATATGGACATATATCACTATCTAATCTAGATTTTAAATATAGCACTTAAAAAAAATATAACTAATTATATCTTTAAAAGAATAGGCTATATATAATTAAATCCAACTCAAACTGTCTAGCTACACTACATAACCTAGCAATATAAAATAATTGACTATAACACTGATTAACTATAAATTCACATCAAAAAAGTATATACATCATTATGGATAAATACATAATATGTACCTGGAATGGGCTGTTCTGGGGCTGTCTATATCTTCCACCCTTGAACCAGCTAAACCAGCGTAGATTGTTGATCAACACCAGAGTTTCTGGTTCTGTCCTTTGTATTTGTTCCCGTCAACCTCAGCCTTTGATATCGGTACTCATGTCCTGTCAAAATAGATTGGATAACTGATATAATGCTGAAATCTGTTTGAAATATTGCTCTGGCTAATGTAGGTTAAAACATTATACTTATTACATTTCAATAATCAACATTACTCAGTAAGTGCCAGAGATATCCTCAGCAATGAGTCACGTAGAGCAATTAAAATTAACTCTACTACTCACATAACATAGAAGTAAATAAAAAAAACATTTTAAAAAAATGAAATAAATGTAGGGATGGCTAATTACTATCAGTCCAATACAAAGAATGCAACAAGGTAGGATAGAGATGGGTCTCATCCTACTAATAGCACAGGCTTAAGTGTCAACATTGTATCATTGATATAATTAATTGCTTTTGATCAGGTTGTGAATATTGTTAATAACTATTGTTTATGCTACCTGTGCTATATGTAGGAATGATACAATTGCCATTTCTACTATCTTGTTTGCATTCATCTTTTTGGACATCTAACAATAGTTATCCTAGATTTGCTTCATTTTTTATAAAATATTTTTATTAATTGTTTATTTTTTAAAATTCAAGTTCGTGAGTGATAGTCTATAAATCTGTAACATGCTAGAAGTTTCACTGTGTTCAACCAGCTGACAAAAAAGTGTTTTAATGAATAAATAATAAGAACTATTAAAATAACTATTAATGACTAACGAAGTGATAAGATCCTATAGGTCTGGACAAAAAGAAAAAAAAAGTCTACTTAATTTATTAATTGATGTTTGGATCTCTCTTTAGTTCTTAAAACCAAAGCAGGAAATAGTCTATAATTTATTGCCAGAAGTTAGAGACTGTGTTCAGGATATTTTTTCTTTTTGCATCGTTTGTTTTCTGTTAATATTATTTATTTTATAAGAAAATGGCTTCTCTAAGAGTAGCTCTTGATAGTAAACAGCTCAAATCACTATTTTGTGTCTGAAGTATCTCAAAATGGAAACCTAAAAGGACATATGTCATAGTTTTGAGCATGTTACCTCAATGAATTTGTTGTCTCCAACTGTTTTATGTTTATTGAGTTATTGTGAAATATAAACAGAGACAAGGAAAGACGAACAAATCCAATACTTTGACCAATTGTACCTGTGATACTTACGAAGCCACCTCGTCATAACCTATAATTAATGTCATAATGAAGAGACTGTCATAGAAATTCTACAAATATTTTTGATTAGTTTTTAGTGTGATATTTATCGTAAGCTACCAGAAAAAAGAATATCAATGAGCAAAACAGAAGGACCAATTTGAGATACATTATTGGAAAGAAGAAAATTACTAGTTCTTTCTTGTGGAGTAATGGCTGGTGGTGTGCTGCTCGTTGTATGTTTGTTAAGTGGTCTGTTGCTAAACTACTTAGATTGGAGTCCAAAAGTAGCTGAGAATCTTTCACTAAAACTACTATTCGTGATGATGCAGTTGTTATAATTATAAAGCTTGTATTTGAAATGATAAGATTAAGACCAGCAATGATTAACCATAGATTATAACATAACTATAGCTGTTATTCTGTTACTAATATGCGAGATATTGTTTCCACAGAAGAAGACATGAAAGTTTGCTAGATCATAATCGCACTAGGACCAAGAAATTGTAAGGAACCGTCACCAGACTGCTTTTTGGCAGCCTGGGGGCAAAACTATGGGTGTTTTAAATTATATTATTATTTATATAGAAGATTAAAAGTACCAGCAGGTAAATATAGCCCAATATCTCCTCTCTGCATGCTTATAATAACTTATAAGACAATAGACAAGTTATATGCCATAAATAATATTCGTGATTTACTACAGATTTGTTACGGACCACATGAAGTTATCATAACATAATTGTGAACAGCTTTCATATTGCTATACTAGCAAAAATGTTGGAAAAAAAATTCTCAAGTTATGGTAGGGACATACTACTTAGTCGATCCCAAACTAGACCCTTCTTTTTGCTGCCAGGAAGAATCTTAACAGCTAGCACAATAATTTGCTTTTTCTTTTGCCCACACTACCTAGAATCTGGGTAGTGGAATCACGGCTACCTGACTGGTCAACTGAAATAAAAATCAATCGTGGCCTTTATTATTTAGACCACTTTCTTGTACATCAGCAAAAGGAAGGATCTAGTTTTAATAAATTAGATATATCCTTGTTTGTACTATGACTTCTCCGTACAGCAATATCATTCTGAGCAATGATTGCAAAGTGTTGTACTTACAACTTGAACTATGGTATATATGTTATATGGCAATGGCCCGATTGAAAACCAGCTTTAGCCCGCTAGTTTTTAAATAGGTGCGACAACTTTGAAACAGAAATAACTACAAGAAACCCCGTCGCACGCCATTATATGGACGGGATCAAAAAGCAACTTTAGCAAAGTTGGGTTTCTATGTACGGCTTTGAAACCTGATCAGCTGTTTCAAACGGCCATTACATATAACTATTATACAATCATTCTACCTTTGGCTGTATTTTTCATCTGAAGTTTGGGTTCGATCACTTTGTAGTGTCTGTGTTTTTATTTTCATCTACTTTACCAGAGAAAGACTGATAGCAAATTAGTTCCTCAATTAATTACTCAATTATTAAAATTAAGTAGTCCAACCCTGTTTAGTGGGCGTGACATTAACATATGAGGTCATAAACTCCGGCCACAGGTGTTATTTGGTACGGCACAAGAGTACACATTTAGGTTCTTATCATGTTTGGGGATAATTATTATAAGTTTCTCATTGAAGTATGCACATTCATAAATACCCAATGTCTTTTTTATTTTCCTTTACTTTATCATCTGATGTTTTCTCATTGAACCACCAGAAGTGTTTGAATTACCACTAAAAAAATTTGTCCCAGACTCTTTCTGCCTCTTCCCCATATTATGTAGATAGGCTGAGACTATTACAATTAATCATTGAGACAGAATCAAGTATGTTCCTGGCTATATAGCATGGCCAAATTTTACAGTTTTCGCTGACTAAGAATTATTTTAAAGTAAAAAGTATTCTTAAATTAATTGTTGCCTATTATCAAATAAGATATATTAGTGTAAGGGTTATTAGAAATTAATTGAAAAGAAAAATATAATAGCAAGAGAAAGCATTAATGTAAAGTATAAGTATCATTAGACCATCTACTAGTACGGATGATGAGAGGATGTAGTACGTACGCCCTCGATGATAGTCATTTTGTGTCCTCTCCTATCTGTCATGAGTTGAATATCTTTCATGTCCTTCTGTATCCTGAAGGTGGATCTAAAAAGAATAGAATAAATGGCCTAAACATATATTTGTGATGTACATTATACAATGTAGTTAATTATAAATGTATATATCAGTGTTGGAGAGCGGGTAAATATCTGGATATTACATATATCACATTTGCTCATTTTAAAAGGACCAATAATTGCCATACAGAAGGAACAATTCATATATATTACCATTGACCATATTAAAAAAGGTCTATATCAAACCCATGTATCATCATATGGCATAATTACACTTAATGTATCTTCAAATACATGTATATGTAAATCTAAGGTGTTGTGATACCCTTTCTCTCCAATATCTATTGTCATGATAGTCTTCTCTGTATGATGGTGGTGGTTGATCATAATGTTCATTACTCGACCTATTTAATACTTATCTTCATTGGTCTATCATATTATAAAGGACGCTGCTCATTATATGATGAATCAGGTCTGGCATAGTATGATGTGACACTGCCTGGATATATTGCTATTGTCTTTATAGCTCTCAGTTGATGGTAATAAGCTTACCATGGTACACTTGATGGCCTAGATGAGTAACGTAGAAGGTGGACCCCAATTTGAGATCGGGGAGATTGGAGGGAGAGGAACAGATTAACTAGTTCTTCATGAGAGTGATGGTTGTTGGGCTGCTTGTTGGATGTTGTTGGTTGGTGCCGTCTGTTGCTGGGTACTTAGATTGGAGACCAAAAGTTAGCTGATATGTCTTTCTATCTAAGTAGTGGGCGTCGTATGTTTGTTTAATGTCAACTGATGTCCAGCAGTCTGTAGCCTCAAGGATTTTTGTCTGTGATCTTTGGCTACATTTGTTACAACGAGAGATAGAACTGTTTTGGTGTATTTTTCTTTTTATTGGTTGAATAGTTGACATGAGCCGTATTGCTAATTCTTGCAGGTTTCTCGCACTTAGTGTGTTTACAAAAAATGCTTTATACCGACTGTGATAGTCCAGTCACTTTCTCTAGAGCAGATGTGTCGTTTCACACATTGAATCAATACTACTGATGGCCGATGTTTTTGGTCGGTAAAGGCTTTAGAATCCTCCATAAAAAAGAAACTTTAACAGGACGTGTATTGAAAGCTTCAAAACTTAGAGAAGAGAATAATAATATAGTAGAGAACAACTTGTAGACTAGGTCTGAAAATGGAACAGCATGAGGCCTTTTCTGGATATGTTTTATATTTATTAATCTGCTTTAGATTATGCTGGGGTTGTACTGTGCAAGGTTTTTCGAACTATAGTGATAGTATATTAAGATCTTGGCTCCAAATGTAACAGAGACTTGTCTTATATAATGCTAAGATGTATTGAAACATATATCATGTATATGTGCTGACATAATGTCCCATTCTACATTTTAAGTCAGGCATTACATAAAATGTGTGACTTCAGTCAAGTCAATTTTAACAGGTCCATTATTGTATAGTACCTGTATGGGTTTCTTCTCAACAGGGGAGTTAGAACTTCAGGGTGAACTACCAAATGAACACTCCAGGAATATTTACGCTTACGAGGAGTAATCGGTTAAATTGTCATATGTTTACTACGTGTTATAACACAGAGAAATGTGTCCTGTCTGTTTAAATGGAATCCTAAGAAAGAAATACATTGATAGACAAAAATAGAAAAGATTAAACCATACATGTAATAATATTATATTTAGTTCAAATGTATAGATAAAATTTTAGTACATGGTTCCATCAAATGGTAGTATTTGAGCAGTACTGGATCATATATTGAAGTTGGAATAAAATACATGTCTTTTAATGTCCAAAAACATTACATTGAATGACAACTGTAATCATATACATCATTACAACATATAAATTGAGTATTACAATATCCTAGTAATGTATAGTTTTTAAATTGTTATGTGTGCTTTTCCAATTTATGCACACCAACGGTTAATGTACAAAAACAATATACATGTAGTAAGACAGTATTAGTTAAGTAGTAACAGATTAATACTGGACCATATCTGTGTTTTTGTATTAGATAGTCATCATTTCAAGATAGCCACTAGTAATCATCTTCAATTTATCAAATCGAAGGACAAGAATCTCCTATATAACACAAAAAAATAAACTGTACACATTGCGTATATACTACATATTATATAATATAGAGTCTATTTGACATAATTTTTATCAATGTCTGTAAAACTATGTATTAATTAAACCATAAATTTTCAAATGATTTCTAAGTAGGATGTACCTATGATTGCTCAAATTCTACATGCATATTGTATTTGTGTTTTGTAATGTATTTTAACACAACACACTAAAGAAAAAAAAAAAACAAGTTAAAAAAATAAAAAGAAAAATTAATAGTCTATAATATATACAATACCTTTGAACGAAGGACAAAAAACAAAAAAGTCAATTTATCTAAGTAATCCCAAAACATTGTCAACATGGAGCAATAATCCGTCCACCTGACAATTTGTAATGTTGTTGGGTAAGATCTGTTTGTGGTAAATATAATAACATATCAAATTGATAGATAACACTAACAATGACATTGTTATATGATGACTAAATTTGTTAATGCATGTTATGTGAAGAGGAAAAATTAACTCTGTACAAATGTATGAAATAGCATAACCAAAGATTATTCACAAGTTATAGTACATTAATATTATTCAATGCTGTGTTGTAAGGTCACAATGGTGTTGCTTATAGTTACTGAGACAACTTATAATATACATATACAGATTTTAAATACTTACTTCACCAAGTCCTTCAGTTTATACCAGAGACAGGGTAAGCTACTATTGAGAACGTCTTCATGCTGTGCATACTGATGTTACCCATTCCCATATTGGTTGTAATGAAGTGGTAGTTACAATAGAATAAGGCTGACTAAGGGAATCTGGTGATGTCACTATAATGTTCTATGTGATCATGACTTTGAGAATCAGGTGATGAGACACTACATAAAGTAATAATATAATAATAATAACAAACAGGGTAAGGGTATACATGTTACCATACAAATACATGTATATAGTGATATAACATGTACGTTAATAGTTCATTCAATTATTGGAGAGTAGAAAATTACTTCTAAAATTGGTATTTAGGGAGTTAAAAAATTATAACTATAAATGTAATAATTGCAGGTGTATCAAAAAAACTGAAAATTATAACATTAAATAATTTTTTCTAAATGGGACCCTTTGATAATATATAAAGAGTTATAGCAATGAAGTAACATATCTCATAGTATGAGGTAGTAGTACTTTGTTTGGTATATCTTTTTCTTTAGTTTTAACGTGATCTTCTTGTTTATTAGTAGATTTTTTTTACCAGTACAAATAGACAATTAGTATCAAATATATGAGATCCATGTTTGTTAGTTGTATCTGTTAACAGGGACAATACTGGACGACTCCTATAATAATATAAAGATATATAATTAATACCTCTACTTGTGGACATAAAAAAAGAATATTGAATATTACAGAAATGGTCAGGATAACAAGTGAAATATCTTGTAAGTAATCTTATGCACTCTGCCATATAGTCCAGTGGTGCTAATACATATTGCAATCCAGTTCAAAAGTGCTAAGGTCTGTTCACATTGTTTTTCTAAAATAACCCTGTCTTTTCTAAAGTACCAATAGTACTTACTAAGTTACTATTAATGTAGTGTAAGTTTTGCAATGAATATATTTGATATTTCCAGAATTAGTTGTATTACTCATAAATAAAGTATTGTCATAAGGACACATATAATTTGTGTATTAAAAATACGATGAAGTCATTAAATGATTCCAAGGTCACTAGATCTTAATTCCCACATTTTGTAATAATAATATACCATAGTCTGTGAAGATTCCTTTTATACAGATGATAATGATGATGGAGGTGTAGTACTGTAGATGTGTCTTTATTATTGAGTACAGTCTCATCTGTTGTTGTTGAAGACACGTCTTCCTCACTTTTTACTGGCATCTCTGGTAGTGTCTATGACATGGAATAAAATAATAAATAATGCGTGTGTATCAGGGTTGTTGTGATTACAGGATAAAAATATGATTATAAATTACTGATTACAACAACTCTGGTGTGTATAGATTTTGGACTTATTACAAAAAGAGGGTATAATACAAGGGGAGCTAAACATACATACTGTGGCACTTATTATGTTTACTGTAAATGTACATGTAACATGTATATAATAATAAAATATAAATTGTGACTAAGAAAAAGCCGATATGCTTCAGTGCAACCCTTCTATACACATATACACTAGTACTATATATATATATACCCTATATAACTATACCCTAGGTACTATATATATATACCCTATATACATATGTATATATAATTGTACATACATCTGTAGTCGTTCAATTCTACTTCTCCTTTGTAAGTCATTACGTTTTTTTTAAAAACGTACAACAGAACTAGAGCTCATTCAAAACAGCTTCTTTAGCTACTTCAGTAATCATTTCTAACTCTTTCTTGATTGTTTTTTCTCTCTCCATTCAGCTAATTCTCTGATGCTAATTGTTCTGAGACACATTCTGACAAGTTGACCGTGTTGAGATATCACCAACTACAATCTTTTTAAATAGACCCTATAATATAATAAAATTATAATAGCATTATTAATGTGTAATATAATATAATATAAATTGAGGAACCAATATTTTTGCTTGTTTTCTAGTAGTACACTGGGTATAAAAATAAGGCCATATCCTCTCCTATAACAACACACTAAACTCAGTTTGGTTTGATGTAGCGGACTGACTATTAACTCTTACTTTGG
The DNA here is from genome assembly GCF_016097555.1 of Gigantopelta aegis. Taxonomy (NCBI): domain Eukaryota; kingdom Metazoa; phylum Mollusca; class Gastropoda; order Neomphalida; family Peltospiridae; genus Gigantopelta; species Gigantopelta aegis. The sequence continues at coordinate 27,821 of NW_024535864.1, forward strand.
TAACTACAAGCTACAGAGTAAAAAATAGATATCATAGGATTCTCTCATTTTTGTGTTTCTACGATAGCATTCATGAAGTGACTGGCATTTAGTTAATTTTAACTCTCTATAAAAGTTCATATATATATATATTATATATATATAATGTAAGTCTCTAATAAGAAATCACTTGTCTGCAAAGTCAAAATGATAAAAAATACATTGCAAAATCAGAGAACAAACAAATGTGTGATTCACAATAACAAACACTTAATAATACCATAACAAGGTATATAAAAACAACAAAAGTACACATATCATATAAACATACAATATTACTGACTTACAAGCCAAAAAGTATAATTTTATCTTTAGCTAGTGAAAACCTCAAAATTTTTTCTCTAAACTGTTAACTCCTTTACTGTTTTTTTTGGTAAGTACAACCAAATAACTTTAAATGTAACTTAAACAATGAGCTAGTTTAATTCATAGACTTCCACAAATAGTAAAATGTAACAAGAAAAAAGAAAAATACTAACATTATGTACACACCCATTACTGAGTGAGAAGTTAATAGGAGAAGATATTAAACTACATCAACATTACATTACCTGGTTCTGGAATCTTTCAAATTAAAAAGTAGACTTCGACATTGGTGCGATATTTTTGGTTCACCTCCTAAAACACAGACCATACAAATGATATCATAAGAAATGGTAATAGTATAATAAAGAACACATATTTGTAACTAACATATCAATCTCACCTGATTATGACATTATATAACTTTAACTCAATATCGTCTGCCATTTTGATAGCTCCTCTTCTGATACTTTTCTCATCATCAGGCACATCTGAGATCTACCTGTACATGTATTAGTATGATTTACATGTACATGTATTAGATGCTTTACATGTACATGGTATTGCTATGATCAACATGTACATTATTGCTATGATCTACATGTACATGTATTGCTATGATCAATATGTACATGTATTGCTATGATCTACATGTACATGTATTATGATGATCAACATGTACGATGTATTGCTATGATCTACATGTTATATGTATGAATACCTTGTTAATAAACTTTTTAAATGCCTTCTTAGCATGTTGTCTCGTACTATCATCACTAAGATGAGGTTTAGTAGGACTGTGTATCAGAGTCTGACTTCTCTCTTCTCTTTAATTTCTTAGATGATTTTTTACCAGGAGTTTACAACTGAGAGAGATGGAGGTAGAGCAGAAAGAGAGACCAAGAAAGAAAAGTGTGTGAGGAGAAAAAAAAAGAGAGAAAGGAGAAAGAGAGAGAAGGAAGAGAAGTAACAATAGAACAATAGTGGTTATATGTACTGGTAGTTATTAAATGTATGTATAAAAAAAATAGATATACAGTACAAGGTCTTTATATTATATACATGTATATGTACCCTCTCTCTGATGGTATTAACACTCTGTAAGATGGATGGGCCTTCAACCAGGGCAGTAAGTTCTCTCACTAGGAGCTGACAAGCCAGTCATTATCTTTTTAGTGCGAGGTTCAACAACAGTAATACCACCAGAACCTTAGCAAATTCACCTGGAACGTTGATCCTCGTGACAAACCTCGAACCTCTAGTTTCTTCAGGACTAAACTCAACATGCCTGCAAAGCAGAATTATTAGATATTATAACTTTAAAAATAGAGGTTCCCATAAGAGTAAATAAAAATAATATGGTTACTTAAAACATAAGTAGCATATTTAAATTAACATTTCACATGTACTCACTTTTTGATACAATCTTCACTACAGTATAAAGATGGTGATGTAGCTAGTGTTTATCACACCCTGGTCCAGTACATGTTTTACTAGTACCACCTTTTAACATTTTCTTTGATTTAGTAGATGTTCTATCAGTTTGTCCCAGTAGATGATTGACTTTGTCTCTGAAATAAAAGACAATATTATATTCTCGTTCATGTTTAATAGTTACTGGTAATTTTGTTAAATAATTAGTTTTATAATTACCAACCCTTTTCTAATAATTCTGCCATTTGTTTAGCTCTTATAGCTTCTCTCCTGTCTTCTGTCTCATAGTACGATTTTTTTCTCTCTCTACTTTAGTGCTAGTTTCATGATCTATAGTAAACACAGAACACCTTGTAATATAATGATAAAACTAATGTATTAACACATACTAGTACATGTATTTACATGTACTAGTACAATGAACAGTACTGGCAAGCAGACAGTAAAAAGTATGAAACAAAAAACAAACAAGAGGATGACTACTAAACATGTACATGTACATTCCACATCTATATTGACAGTAACATAATGTACATGTAACAAGAAATAGCTAATTTTTGTTTATTGTGTGTACTTACACATATAAACCTTCAACACATAATAAGTCTGTACAATTAGTCTTCCATAAAACTTTGTTCATTTACTTTATTTAAATAAAGAACATATGTCTAGAGAATAATGCTAACAACAGACCTGTCTTCAATTTCACATTCAATGAACATGTAGACTTTCTCTTAGTGCTACATGCTTCAGACATTGCATATCAAATAAGAGGGCGAGAGTTATTTTTCAATAAAATAACTTAAGATACTATATTCAAACTACTATATGTAGATATAAAAATTAGAATACAGTATTTTGTCAGTTAGTATTGTAAGTTATTGTTAACTCAGTTATTTATACCAATCGAATTTAGGTCACAATTCCTGGTACTCTCTATAATACATGTGCTTAGTTTAAATGTGACTATATTTCCATAGAAATATAGTCACATTTGTTATCATTTTATAAATATATTTGTTGCCTGAGTTAGCATTTATTACTTTATATTTGTTTTTCATTATATTACAATTATTTATATTATTTTTCAGAATTAGAGATGTCAAGCTACATATTCCATTATTCACTCAATGATATTATAATATGTTATATTATCAATATGACATACTGCCTTATTACTGGAGTTGGCTAAGATTGGCAAAATATGATGGACAATGTGAAATACATCATGAGAGAGCTGATGTTAGTAGATTCATATATCATGTTCATCCAATGAAATAATAGTGTATTGTGTTCATACACACATGTAGGTGAGTGAAATGACTTGTGAGTTTGGAGTGGATATAAATAATACCAAAGTACAAGTTTTTTCTATAACTGATGTAGCCCTGAGCTAGATATTATGATAGATTTCCAAAAATTTATTCCTACACAATCTATATTGTACTTTGCTTTAGTTAAGTCAAGTTGTTTATGGCGATTTCAAATACAATGGATGACAAAGAAGCAAGATCATCAGCACAACACAAGTGTGGCCTTGTAGCTTGACCTGTTTGCTAATACTTGTGCTTTAAAAGATATTTTTGACTGTTTTTTTTTTGTTACAGTGTTGCAGAACACACACAACATTAATAATATACAAACTGTACAAATAACTTAAGAACCCAAAGAATATCATTTTCTTTATATCAATTTTAGTTTCCTATGACAATATTTGGTGCAGCTTTTCAAGCATTGTTACAAATGCTATTAAATGGTGTAAACAATATTCAGCAGTTTCTAGCCTGACATATTATACTAAGTCAAAGGTCAAAGGTGAAACTGAAAGTATACGGTAAACCTGATTATTTTGCTGTTTTTAATTTCTGCAAAGATTGTAATTTGCAGAGATTAATGTGCACATAATAGGCACGTCTTTTTTAAATATGGCTGACTCAGTGCTTTTCTGATAACTAACCTCTGTGTAAATTTAAATTTTTGCACTTGAAATAAATTTGATTTTACAATACATGATATTATGCATATAACACTGACCATTGCATTTGATACAAATATATTCTTTCCCCCATATTTCTCCATCTTTTTTCCTTCAGCTACTGAGATACCCCACAATCTCCGTGGTACCATTCTCCACAACGATCACAACATATCATAATCTATAAGAATTAACATGAAGTCTTTAAAAATGATAGCAATAAACAAAATACTATTGTAGTTAATTAGGTTATCATTCTCAATCATAAACAAAAAAACTGTAAATTGGACAAATATTTAATTTGTAAAATTATTTTAGCTTAACTCCACCATCAACAACCCCACCCATTAAAAAGTGGGAGCAACCACTCTGATCTTGTTTAGTAATATATGAATAACCCATCATCTTACAGACAATTGAGGATATATATGTTCTAATACAGTCTCTATACATAGGCCACATGTAATCTTACATACAAGAACTATAATAATGTCTATTATTAAGAAGTCATACTATCATTAACATAGATCATATTACCTGTCATCATGTGGTTGTTTGACATATGCACCATAATTTATCTGGATCATCACTATCTTCATCATCTGATGAGTATTCCTCTCCATTGCTATCACTGTCTTGTGTCTCTTCACCATCTGTGATATACAATAAAATTTGTTAGTGATTGAGTTTACTACTAAAAATATGAAACTAATGACCAATGAAAATAAAAGCAGAATAATCTAATTACTATACGAATTGTGGTCATAAAAATATTTCAATTATATGTTTTAATTACATTAAGCCCACTATTAAGTGTGTACATTAATTTTAATTTTAGCAAGTACTGTGGTATCATTAAATTTGTACACACACTATAATTTTAGCTCATAAATAATATCATCATTATGACTGAAATGATGGTTAAAATTAATACACATTAAATCTGAATCTTTCAAAATTGTTAAAGTTAATAGATACAATAAAGAATAGTTCAAGATAAATATGTTATCTGCTGGTAAGTTTGTAATGCAAACCTTTTAAGTCCATCTATAATTCTAAATACTTATTAAGCACAATCAAATACTACACAAAGATAAAGCTGTTATAACAGTAGTATTTGATATAGTAACAGGAAACCCTACAAATAAATCACAATAATATACTATATATAGTAACCATATGTATATAATGTCATAATATATAATATACACATGTACATTCAATATCTGACATACCTGGCCCAGTGTTATCAGTTTGTTCATTTTTTTCTTCCTCGTTACTGCTCTTGTCTGGTAACTCATGCTTTATCTTCTTCTCTAAATACTCATCTTCATTATCTTTTTGGCGTAGACGTTTTGATCTTCTAGTAGTCATCTCATTACCACTCTCAACATCAATGTCCATAGCTTCTTCTTTGTCTTTAACAGCAATGTTTCCATTGTTGTATCAACATCTGGTTCTTTCTTGAGCTTGGCAAGATTTTTCTCAAATTCTAATTCCTCAGATGTTGTTGACTCAGTCATAATGTCTGCATCCTTCTTTAAATTGTCTGGACTCTGTAACAGGAGAATATAATATTGATTATAACAAGAGTTGACTACGCAGTAATTATAAGTAGAGATTGTTTTGTGATCACATGATTTATGTTACACATAATTGCTAAAATGATCAGATTACTTAATTGCAAAATCAGTTCTTCCTTATAACACCACTTTACAGCACAATTATGTGGTTTTTAACAGCTAGCTAAGTAGACAATCATAAGATGCATAAATTACACCTGCAGTATATATGATTTATACATATACTTGGGTATTCAGAGTTTTGTCTCATGTAGTGATAGGCTTAGTACTAGATTAATGACAAAGTAACATTGATCTCTTTAATCTGTCCAGGATAAAATAATAATTTAAGAATTTGTAGCATATCTTTTGTATACCTAACTTGTAACTTCGTTTGACGTTATTCACATTCACAATATTGTAGATGTCTTAAACACATCTTTTAATTGTTTTAAATATGTCCTTTCTTTAAGTTTATCGTATTGCTAAACATTGAGTTATCACTGTGAACACAACTGATCACGTGGTTTAGCATACCTGTAGTTCTGGGTTCAGGTAAAGTAATTATTGCATTCCTAAGCTTGACTAAACCACCCATCCCCCCCCCCCCCCCCCCCCCCCCCCACACACACACACACAGATACGGATAATATAATATATATATTATATATAAGGTGAGACTTTACTGCATCATTCAGATTAGTTACCTCAAGCTAAGATGCTTGGTAATTATATTTACAATGTGTTAAAACTTACTAATAATGATTCAGAATCTAGGCTGCTTGGTGGTTTCATTTCCCAAAGACTCCTCAATACTCGATAATAGAAGTTCTCTAGTTCTAGGCAAATCCATATTTAACTTATCATGATCTTCTTGCAAACCACTTAAGCTTAATGGAAAACTATTTTCGTCATCACTTCCACCAAATATCTCTTCAAACTCAGCTGTTGATAATGATGGAGCTGACGGTTTAGGAGTTTCAGGTAAAGTCCACTCTGGAGGAAAAGAGTCTTCTTCTTGGTCCATGACTAAATGAAGGAAGTATGTTAGAACAAAAACATTTGTATCTTTCAATTTAACACTCTTTCATTTTGGTATATTTATATCTCTCATATATGCTTTGATAAATTAGCACATGTCAAAAGTCTAAGATCAAAGAAAGAAGCTAGTAAACCTTATAATCATTGCTACTATAGCTAAGAGGCATGTACAAAATGTATATGTATATGATCAAAGTACACTCTTAAACTAAACTAAACTAAACTAAACTATACAATACATCATACATGTATACAAAATAGTAAACTATTTATATCATCATGATATGAGATATATATGTATGCAATTAGATTAGCTGAAACAATAGGTTGATCTATGTCACTATTTACTGACAAATAACCTCACCCACCAACGATACTATCAAATAGCCACGCACCAAGATGTTACTTCTTTCTCTAGCTTTTTAACACGGCACAATGCTAAGGTCCAGGTTAGGTAATGTCTCCTTCCGAGAATAGTCACAAAATGCAGTTCCCAAAATTATAAAAGAGACTCTGACTATAAAGAGATTAAAATTCACAGCACTCGGTGTACTAAAGCACGTGCGCTTGTCTTGCCCTCAATATTTTTAATATTACTTTACTCTTATCGTACATAAGAGAAAAAGTTGTGTGGACATGGCTGTTGTGGACATATTCTGAAGAGACAATTCTTGTGTTTTATTTGCACAGGAACATCCTGATTTTCGATTACCAGTATTCAATATTAGTAACTGATGATGTTGTAGATACCATATTATTGTTATGTAGGAATTACAAGCTATAATCTCATTATTGAGTGTTGATGTCACATTTAGACAAGAAGATTACTCAAATAAAGTACTATATATCATTATATTATATTATAAGTATTATGTTAATATATTTACTAGAGTCCTTTTCTTGTTATTAATATTCCATCAGAGAAGATGCTTTAAAGATAATAGACAGATCTGTTCTCATAAGGTATTATATTAACAGTACATGTATTATATTAGTAGTACATGTATTATATTAGTATAGTACATGTATTATATTTATAATACATGTATTATATTAATAGTACATGTATTATATTAATATTACATGTATTATATTTATAGTACATGTATTATATTAATAGTACATATATTATATTAATAGTACATGTATTATATTAATAGTACATGTACTATATTAATATTACATGTGTTATATTTATATACTAGTACACTCCACTTATCAATCTGGTTCACATAGTCTCTAAGGAAATAGTTAATTACTAGTTATTAACCACATTCTGAGCAATACACTCACAATTTACTTTACAAGATAATTGTTTCAATGTTTTTATACCATTACATCTAACCTAACTAAATATACTTGTACATAATATATATATTATTGCTATACTTACAACATTGATTACTATTATTACCTTAAAATTAAAGGTATACAGATGATCTTTATTTGTTACTTAGTACAATAGGTATAGTGACTTTACTTTATAATTTGACATTGTCACATTCTACATGTATAGTTCATATATTATTAGGTATATGTATGAACTGGTGGTAAAAGGAAGTACTTATGAAGAATTAAGAAGAAATTTGGAAGGACTACCATCACATGTCATGGTAATTATTAGATAGAACATGTTTTATTACTTGATTTTTTTCACAGATGACAATCAAATTGTGTGTATGTACATTTATAACTGAAGATTGTATATTTGTACATTATAACTATACCATAACTCTATTAATATGCATGTAGCTATAAAGCCTATATGTATTATCAATTGGACTATTGTAAAGTAGTACTAATAATAGTATATTAAAACATTATGTGTGTTTTGTAGGAGCCGTATTCTAAAACTGACTATACATTTTCTGTCCGAGTCAAAGGATTTAACAAGAAACTCTCACAAAGATACCAAAAAGACACTATTGAGGTTATTATGAACACACTGTTATAAATAGTCACCTAAAATTATAATAAATGGTATATTAAATTGACATACATGTACATATAAATGTGATGGAATTTATACATGCACCTAAATACCTTAATGTGCCCCTCAATGCAGTAGATACAAAGTACATAGAACACCATTAATGGAATAGGTATAGTGTACTATGTTAGGTAGCCTTATTACACTGTAAGTTTTCTTTCTTAACTAACTCTCCTTTTCTTTTCTAGTGGCTCTCTTTTCTCTTCTATATGTGGCAAAGTTAATCTCAAGTCACCAGACCATGAATTTCATATGCTAGAAGATTTATGGAGATAATCCTAACACAGCTCCTGATAAACTTTACAAGTGGTTCTTTGGTAGATTGGTATGTAAACTCTATAGTACATATAGTGGTGGGATAATTACTAATATAAAGAATAGTTGGTAAATTGCTTTCAAAGTAACATTGATATTAAGAAATGAACATAAATTGCAATTAAGGATTTTGATATTTTACCAAATTTTGCCCATCATCAATAATTTTTATTTATTTAACAGTAATTCATATTATATCACTGGGAACAAAGATCATTTTATACTTGGTATACCAAGTATACAGGCAGTCCTATAATTGTTTGGACCATCATCAAGTATAATACACTTGCTTCATTTTATTCCTTTGTTTTGCATGCAATAGTTTAAAGCAATAAATAGCTTTACCTTCATGCATCAACAACTAACAAACATAACAACAGATCCCCTTTATTAGCTTCTACTGTGCTATTATGATAAGTATGCACTAATTGACCTTCAATCTAAGTTCAAAGCTTTAGCTAGCTTGATTCTCTGCCTTCTAGTAGTCTGTAGTGTCTGCATCTTTTACCATCACTTCTGCCTTTTAGTTCTATAAAGATCAGTTTTGCCATTGACAATATAACTTCAAACCTATTACAGAATGATTTCACAGTAACAGTCTTGTTATTATGCTACCACACAAAACAAATTGATCTGTACTATTAATGTTACATACTTACTCTTCTTTATATAGTTAGGTTCTGGTCAACGTCATTTAATTCATCAATATTTCAAAAAAACAAGACATTTTATTGGCAATACTTCAATGGATGCACAACTTTCATTGATAATGGCCAATATGGCAAAGGTAATGTTTCTAATAGCTATGTGATATCTCTAGGGGTTAAAATTTTAATGGAATAGATGCATATGTTGTAGTCATTGATAATTATTTCTATTTATTATTATAGATAACATGTGGTTCACTTGTTTATGATCCATTTGCTGGAACAGGTACATTATTAATAGTGTAGTAGTAATAATAGTAGTAATGTATTATATTATAAAAATATATATTATAGTTAGAATATAAGTTAGGGCAAAGTTTTTGATTTTTTCTCAGCTATTTCTCTGTCTCATACATATGCAAGACAGTAATATAATTGTTTTAGTCTTGTGGTATGTTTATGCCATGTGACTAACAATTTTACTGCATATTTTAACTCCTGATACATTTAATAACCGATGGTATCTACTGTGTTGCTATTATAATGGGTTCATGTGACTGGTCTCACTTAAATCTTTCTGACTTGTAATATTTCTTAGTCGTTCCTTAGCTTACCAATTTTAAATGTTCATTGTTTTTACTGCCATATACATCCCAAAACAATTTTAGGAATAGTTTATAAAATTATAATCATAATGTTGGTAGACATAAGTCATTGCTGTACAATTTAAATACTTACAATGTCCATTGGCAGTCAGTGTGTGGAGGTTAATCTTATTGTTGCCATGCACAATACAATGAAGACAAACATGTCATGTTGATTTTTACTTATTATTTATTTAATAAATCATGCATTTTTTAGCAAATCATACATTATTTAATAAATCAAACATTATTTAGTAAATCACAAATTATTGAACAAATAATGAGCATGAAAAATTACATAAAATAACTTGTTAACTGTGCCATTGAATGCATTCAATTTTTGATACAAAACAGCGCCCCACACTAAAATAGTTATATATCTTTTGTCACATATATGTAGGGTCTGACTAACAGTGTTGCTATAGTTACATGACCATATTTATTGATAGGTAGTATTTGGTAGCATGTGCTCACTATGGGGCTTATGTACTGGGAAAGTGATATTCGACTGGACTATTGTACATGGCCGAGGTAAATGGACATGTACAGAAATATAATGACCTTCTTTAGGACGATCTTCAAGGTCTGAGTGTCAGAAAAAGTGGAGAGGTATTTGTATATATATATATTGTATGTCATGGAAATAAGAAAAGAGAGTCTTTCATTGCTAATAAATTTCATTGATCAAATATTTAAGATATGAAGAGGTTTTCATATAAAACTCAAGTAGTTGTAGCCAAATACCAGACTGAGGACTAGGAAACTTACCATTGGTACTTGAATGCTGCTATCCATTTTACAAATACTTAGAAATTATTTATAGTGCTAGTATACCAATAAATATATAAGTATGACATATGTAGTAGGACTCACTTAAACTGGTCAGCCCTGTGATATAGATTTTATTTTATGATTATGAGAATTTAATCCCTATTGAAGTATTACTAAGTTGACATGTTGTAGCAGTTTAATAAAGTTCATTGTTGCTAGTGGTCTATAGTTGACTCCAGTAAGACCATCTAATAGGCTAGATATCTTCCTAAAAGTTACGGAGGTGAAGTACTTAATCACATCTTTTCATTTTAGCTAGAGATGCAGCATGTATTAGGTAATTTACAGCAGTATTCACTGGACCACTGTTATGTGGATATGTTAGTTAATGATGCTTCTCGTTGTGTTTGGAGGGGAGAAGAACTCTTTGATGCATCATCACTGATCGTAAGTTGTAACACAAGTATTTGCTAGGGTTTACTTTTGGCACAGTACCAATCAGCCTTTACTTAATGTTTCTTGTACAGCCCATTTTGGTATGTTGTTGTTTAAGTCCAACTTGTATATTGTCTTATTAAGTGCCAGTATACAGTATTTACTATAGCTTTGAGTAGTGGTTGTCTAACTGTATTATTGCTGTAGTTTTATCATCTTAGTATCTATTGTCTATCTATAGCACCTTATGGTATTCGTGAGGGATTAAGGAAGACAGAGACTGTGATGATGACAAAGAGAACACTCTAGATGAAGTATCATCCACTATACCTCCACTGTGAGTGTATATTACTAATTCATGTCATCTACTTCATTGTAGGATAGAGAGTGGTAGAGGAACAAGTATACACTTTCTTCTGTTATTAGTGATCTCTGGAATTTGCATCCAGGTTTCTTGTTATAGGTGGTCGTTTAGTTTACTGGTTACCTTTCATTGAAAAAGAGTAAGTATATTTTGGTCCTATGAGTCAATCTCAAGGTCTGGGAACCTTGTACATATACAGTAATTGTCAAGGGTAAATAGAATGTTCTACACTTAGGAAGTAAGTATTACTGACTTTCCTGATTTTCTTTTTTATAAATCAATCATTTTGTGTACTCTCCCTACATTTGTGTAGAATATTGTAATTACATAATTCTTCTTAGTTATAATCCACACATGTTCCAGCTCTCCTGCTCTTACATTGTATATTTGTATCTGAGCAACCTATTACAAATACTTTCTCTAGAAGATTAGTCACGATGGAAAAGTCTGCTCCATTTGATCCTTCATCAGTTAACAATGTAAGTACATTTCTACAAAAACTATATATATATAAGATATATATATAGGTTTATATAGTCCATAATTTGATTGCTATATTTTCTTTCATAGTTGATCACAGATACCAGTAAACTTGAATTGCTCCACTTTGACTGTTTCAGACAAAAATATTTCAAAAAACATTAACTTATGTATTATAGATTTATTAATAAAAATATATATTATATATTTTATTTGTCAAAAAAATCCCTTCTA
>NW_024535865.1:0-10468 GCF_016097555.1 Gigantopelta aegis
GGTTAGTTAGGAGTAATATCAGTCTAGACTGACCCACTATATTAAAATTAGTGAAACCAATTATATCAGCCTAGACGTGAATATCCTCTACTTCATTGACTTATTAATGTGTATATTGTTATACATTTGATTACATGTACTTGACTTGCGACACTTCACGGTGCAGATATTGTTAAATTCCAAAGACAGTTTTACCCATACCAAAACTAATAAGAATGAAGAGAAATCAGAATTGGAGAGAGAGCAAGAGAGATACACAGGCAGATAAGTTTATACATACATACATACATACATACATACATACATACATACATACATGGAAGCTTCGATAGCTCAGAGCGTATCGTGGTTAGTCTTGCAATTTGCGGGCGAATCGGTGCCACAGGTTCGAGTCCCAGCAACGGCATGGGACAATTTGTGATGCCAGAAAGGATTTAATTATCCCCTGCGCCAGTGCGTCAATATCTATGTATGTAACAGTCAACCTCGACATACATACAATATATAGATATTCATACATCAGTACATACATACATACATAGAGAGAGAGAGAGAGAGGAGAAGAGAGAGAGAGGGGGGAGAGCTGAGGAGAGAGAGAGAGAGAGAGAGAGAGAGAGAGGAGAGAGACGAGAGGAGGAGAGGATGAGATGATGGAGGAGGGCGAGTTGGAGGGAGAAGGAGGGGTGAGAGGAGAGGATGAGGCGAGATGAGAAATGAGAGGAGAGAGAGAGGGAGGGAGGGAGGGGAGTTAGGGAGGGGGAGGGGAGAGGACATTGTGAGGGAGAACGATAGATACAGATAAACACACACACACACACACAGAGACAAGACAGAGAGAGAGAGAGAGAGAGGAGGAGAGAGAGAGAGAGAGAGAGAGAGAGAGAGAGAGAGAGAGAGAGAGACCCAGGTTCATGCTGCAAATATCTTCTAGTTGACAAAATTGAGGTTTAACATTTACGTAAGACAACTTGAATTAAAATTTGTGTAATATATTGGCAAGTAAATCAGAGAAAGTTAGACTCCCAAAAGAAACTGTAATAAAGGTGTCTATCACAGTTTTATGAGTTATTTGAAATTTTTTTTAACATACTTATGTTCGAAATGCTTTGCAAAGAAATACCATTTTAGCTTTAAGTAATATGATTTCATGCTCTGGATGACGGAACGAAAGTAAACTAAATTTTGTTAGGATAGAGAAAACAGAAACGAATATATCCTCGTAAGTGATAGCAGAGCGCAGAGTGCAGGTAATTAGATTTATCTGGATTACCAATCGGGATCATGCAGGGGCGGATCTAGGATTTTGAAGGGGGTGGGGATGCGTGCTTACAGATGCACATATCTTTTTAAAAATATTTTTATTCTTTATTTCCCTCAGATAATACCCATGGTACATGAGGTAAAATAAATATCTCATTGAACAGTTTGTGAGGTAGATGAATTTGTTTTTTACTTTGCAGCAAAACGGGCGTAAATCTCCATCCCCCTTTGATCCGCCAATTAACATGAAGGTGTGTCAAAGAAGATCGAGGGGAAGATAATGGATGTAGCATCCTGACACGGACATGATTTGTGTTTTATGAACTCATTATACCGACACTACAATTTGGCCGGTGTGTTAACGTGCATCCTTAATTTAATTACATTCGTCGACGTAACAATGGGGTTGGTAATAATAATAAAAAAGAGTTTGTAATAAATATCGATCATTATACAACATATCGCTATGAAATAACGAAACGTGCTACTTAATGTCTTCGTATGATTACTAGACTGGTGCGACGATCACTGATTCGCTTTAAAGTCGGGACAACATAATATATCGCATGTCGCGTTAACGAAAAGCGGGGCATCACGCAAGGAGACGTGTCAAGGGGATTGAAAAGCAACTAGGTTATAACAATCCACTGTATAAAAAAGACATTAAAAACAATGTTGGATTCAAGAATTTCAGAAGAAATGGATAAGTTGAAAATAGGTTTTAAGATCTGAAAAATGGACGTTAAAAGCTCCTCGTATGCCAATCTGCGGTGGGGTGGAAAGTATAGAATCACGTAATCATATATGTTAAAATTAAATCACTTGTTACGTAACAACATTTGTTGGTTTTGACACAAAAATTTGTGGTAGAAACAAATCACGGCCAAGGTTGAGGTATGGATTCTTGAATCCCCGTGGACCCGCACTTCAAGACAGTGTATTTATTAAATACTTATTAAAATTTTATTAACCCATAGTATATCCATTAAATATACTGATTCGGGAACGAACATGTTCCCACGACATATGAATAGCTTGTTATATGTTTCTTTTCCACACTGGCCCCTTTCCATTCTGTCCCCAACCATGATATACACCCGTTCTCTTTTTTTTCTGCTCAAGATTTTTAATCTGCTGTTGCTCTTTAACTCCACCCTTCAGCCCTTATCTCTTGTAACCATTCCTACAGAAAACAAGCAAAATAAAATAAAACAGATAGATAGATAGATAAATAGATAGATAGATAGATAGATAGATAGATAGATAAACTGACAGACAGACAGACAGAGAGACAGATATATAGATAATTAAAATCAAAAGAAAAGCAAAAGCCAGTATCTTATAATCTCTTATGTTTTATTTGATTGTTTTTACAACTCCTGTATGCCCTTGTTTGTTTGAAAAAAAGGAGAGAAGAAAGACAAGATTGAAAGGCAGTCCTGAAAGTTATATAAATTTAATAATTAAAAAGTCCCTTTTAATCAATGCAGTTACCTATTATGTTACCGTATAACTAGTGTGGTCGTTATTCGGTAAAAGAAGATGTTATAAAAACAGAAAGAAAGAAAGAAAGAAAGAAAGAAAGAAAAAAACAAAGAAATAAAAAAGAAATGGTTTATTTAACGATGCAACATATTTGTAATTAGATTATTTGGCGTCGGACAATGGATAAGTACCACACAGATAATAAGAGAGGAAACCCGCTGCCACCACTCCATGGGACCATTCCTTCTTGATTTGCAGCGATGTATCTTTTTTATGTACCAAAGTTAAAGTTTAACGACACCATTAAAACACATTGCTTAATCAATCATCAGCTACTGGATGTCAAACCTTTGGTAATTCCGATACGTAGTGTTCAGCGGAAACCCGCTACATAACATTTCCCATTATCAGCAAGAGATCTTTTATATGCATTTTCCCACAGACAGGACAGTACCTACAACGGACTTTGATATACCAGTCGTAGGGCACTGGTTAAGACGAGGAAAAAACAATTAGAAAAGAATCCTCCAACCCCAGCTTGAGCTAAAAATAACCGAATGGACACACCGACGGGGATCACACCTAGATCGATCGCCTATCAAGCAAGCGCTTTACCACTGGGCTACGATTTGCTCCCTACAGAAATAGGAAGTAAGGAAGGAAGAAAATTGTTTATTTAACGACGCACTCAACACATTTTATTTACGGTTATATGGCGTCAGACATATGGATTAAGGACCACACAGATACTGAGAGAGGAAACCTGCTGTCGCCACTTCATGGGCAACTCTTTTCGATTAGCAGCAAGGGATCGTTTATAAGCACCATCCCACAGACAGGACAGCACATACCACGGTATTTGATGTACCAGTCGTAGTGCACTGGCTGGAGCTATAAATAGCCCAATGGGCCCACTGACGGGGACAGATCCCAAACCGACCGCACATCAAGCGAGCACTTTACCACTGGGCTACGTCTCGCCCCTTACAAAAACAGAGAGATGGGTCGAAGGAAGAAAATACATGCAGATGGCGCCACGGGTTAACTCATTACCTACCAGGAGGCCATAACGTACACACCATGAATAGAGAAGGAAGGAAGGAAATGGTTTATTTAACGACGCACTCAACACATTTTATTTACGGTTATATGGCGTCAGACATATGGTTAAGGACCACACAGATACTGAGAGAGGAAACCTGCTGTCGCCACTTCATGGGCTACTCTTTTCGATTAGCAGCAAGGGATCTTTTGTATGCACCATCCCACAGACAGGGTAGTACATACCACGGCCGTTGATATACCAGTCGAGCGAACGCTGTACCACTGGGCTACGTCCCCCCCACCCCCACCCCCACCCCCCAACCCCCCCAAAAAAGGGAGTTGTGTTTATTAAACGACACCTAGATACATTCTGACTGTGGCTATAAATTTCGTGTCTCACTTTCGGCTATTTTGAACTCCCATTCCGTATTCAGCGAGAGCGAACAACACTAACGTTCGCGAACAATCTGACTGGCACACCGATGTGGTCATTTGGTTTAACTTGAAGCGCATAAATGGATATTTTGTATGCATTTTGTTTGTTACAAGCCAGTACATACCACGGCCTTCGGTGAACCAGTAATGAAGTATTAGTTGGGACGGTAAAAATAAATCCGACGAGTCATGTGGGGGCAATTGATTCTACAACATATTTCTCATCAGGCGAGCGCTCGATCATTATCTATTTCTATGAACGCCAATGTCTTAATAAACACTAAAACTATTTTCGTGTTGCCGTATTTAGAGTAATAGTTTCCTTCGAGTGAACAAGAGTTGGATTAATCGTTTATGATGATCAACCAATACACAAACATGCTCATCGATCAAGATGAAATTACTGGAGATAACAGTAAGATTATGACACTGATATGGAAAGTCTATTTAATTGTAAAATGCAATACTATTATTAAACGTTCACCAGTCAACCAGCAAGAGAAGAAAACCAATAAAGACGTTAAGATTAGATTTACTCAAGACTAGAGCAGTCGCAGCAATCAAAACAAGGAGGATGTTATTTGGTATAATGTTACATAGTAGCATGCACATAAACAACCTCTGATATAACCATTCCCAGTCTGGAGCTCCACGCGGTAAGACGTGTTTGTTTCGGTTGTGCACACTGCACGTGCTTTCGTGTGCTCGACTTGGGGGTCCTTCATTTCGTTGTTTTTGTCAGCGAAATGAAGTTTTCTACTGGGATGTATGCGGCCATTGGAACTGATTGAACGCTGGAACGCTTCTCGTGTCGACAGTCTGCACCACCAGGTTGGATTCTTTTTCAGCGAGATTCCTCGCCTCCACGTTTTTCTCCGTCTGACTATGTTGACTTGTTTTTTCGTGACTCGTATGATGGCCATTCTGCAGAACGACACGGTTATTCGCGTTTAGTCTCTACATGTCCGAGCCTGTCCTAGCAGCACTGGAAGATTGACCGCCCCACTCTAAGAAGAAATAGGAAGCGGGGTCGGCCCCTACTACTCTTTTTCTAGACTTTACATTGTTTCATAGTGATACCATCTCGTATCCTCCGGAGTCGGGCCCGTCCGCACCACTATACCAACCCATGACGACTGGACTATACCCTAGTCTGATACTCTACTCGTTCAGACGAATCCGGCTTCTCAAGATCTGTATTTCAGCACAGCACTACACCTTCAACGTCTATCGACTGTCAATCTAGGGGTTTTCTTGACGGGATGCAACCCATCTCGTCCCTTTAAGCTGTGCACCCAAACGGCCTTAACGAGGCCACTCGCGTGGACATATCGATCGGACTTTAAACGTTTAGATCTGCGTTCAAAATTTTATGTCGAAATTACTTCTTTTTTGTAATATTATTAAATAGTCCGATCCTCTATTCTTTCTCTTATTTAATTTTGGACTGTCCTTCTAAAATGCTCCAAATTATATAAATATTCGGCCGAGCAGTCAATTCTTTTTTATTTTTGGCTTGTAACCTTTTTCTTTTTTTTCTTTAATCTATTAACTTTTTTACTAATTGCTATTTTCAAAATTCTGCCCATTTTCACCCCCCCCCCCCCCCCCGCTCCATCCCGAGTCAGGCCACCGATCTTATCGGAGGTCGGACTCGGGATGGGCGTGTTCGAAACCCTAGTGGTATACGGGCACGTTAAACTAGTTATCATCATCATCTGATATAACAGTCGTGGAGCACTGGCTTGTCTGAAAAACAAATGACAAAAGATGTATGCACAAAGGGGGATCGATCTCGCGAACAATGGCATTTCGAACGAGCGTCACTGAGCTACTGCCGCTTCCTGCTTCAAAAACCCTGTAACATTATCTAGTTGAAGTTATAGTTTGTTTTGATTAACGACACCACTAGAGCACATTGATTTATTAATCATCGGCTATTGGATGTCAAACATTTGATAATTTTGACATATAGTCTTAGAGAGGAAATCCGCTACATTTTTCCATTAGTAGTAAGGAATCTTTTATATGCACCATTCCACAGTCGGGATACGTGGTGCACTGGTTAGAACGAGAAATAACCCTATGGGCCCACCGACTGGGATCGATCCCAGATCGACCGCGCATCAAGCGAACACTATACTACCGGGCTAATCAAGTTGAAGCGAACCTCATACGGTCACTTGCAAATTGATTACGATCTTAATCCGTATTATTTCGAAAACAAAATTATGAACTTATCGAACCGTTTATAAAACAATTAACACGCTCTGGTGAATCAATAATTAGTAAGGAATCAAAGAAACCAAAATATCGACCAACGAATCTGTTTAGTTCAGTGCTTCGGCAAAGAGCCTAGTTTCTCCCCCATCTCCTTTCCGTCTCTCAATTATTTTATTACATTTTACATCCCTGTAGACCGGTCTGGAGTATTTTACGTAATGTAAATGGGTTTAGGGAAGCCATTTTTAATGTCCTACCATATTCTTAAGGAATACTTACGTGATAAATTACCGTACAACCTAACGGTTATTCCCCTTTGTGTAAATGCTAAATGATTACAGCACCTTGTATGAAGTAGGTTAACTCCCTTGTCGAATGGATATCGCCTTCCTTGCTGAAACTGAGCATGCGTATTACCATCGACTTAGTTTTGGGGATTATCTTAACAGATGTCTTGTCAGGGAACTTGACAATGATGTTTTACGAGACGTAGTTAATTATAGTTTTAATCTGTATGAGAAAATCTTCTATATATCCTCCATTCTACATCTAAAAACTTCTGAAACATCTCGCTGTCATGCTGTGCAAATGACTAACAGTCCGAGGTTCCAGAATACGGTGGCCCGATGCCCGAGGCCAATGGTTTTAGGATTTCGTGCCAGTAAAAGTTACTTTGTGGCAAGTGGTTAAAAAAAAAATCGATTTGCAGTGACAGTAACAGTGTATTTTGTGTGACCTAGATTGGAATGAATGAATGAAAAAATGAATGAATGAAAAAATGAATGAATGTTTAACGAATGTTTATCGGCTATTGGATATCACAATAAGGCAGTGGCGTAGCGAGGGGGGTGGATGGTGGACACGGGGAAAAAACCACCGAATCAACACTTTTTTTTTTTTTTTACTGTATTAAATTTTATAAAATCATACATGCATACATACAGTGTGGGTTGCTCTCACCCAATAGTGCCCCCCCCCCCCCCCCCCCCTCCCCTAAAATTCTGGCTACGCCAGTGCACTAAGATAAATGTGATAAATGTGTAAATGAAGAAACCTAGCCTGGAGTTATTAAGCCAACATACACCGAGGAATGACGCCTGGCGGAAAGAAACTTAACTGGATGGCCTATCCAAAACGCTTAAACATTAAAAACATACTCGAGCTTGCCTCTTTAATACAAGTAGCCGAAATTCATCATCACTGAAGCAATTTGATTCAGAAGGTCGATCATATTCAGATTACACAACACAGAAAAACAAATGTTTGGAGATTGCACTTCATTATTCCGCTCTCGATATAGAACTCCATACAAACACGAGGCCAATAGAAAAGGGTTCCTTCCAATTTCTCGGAAACTATCGATCACAAAAACAGATTTATTCACGTATAAATGATTAATGGTGAAGACAGGTGCCGAGCAAACAAAGATGATTCTTTAGACGATGTATCTGCAAGACGAAAATGTCATCAAGTATAATGACGAGCATTGTCGGATATTGTCGATCAACAGTAGGCTAGCGAATATTGCCGGATATTGTCGATCAACAGCGGACTTCGTGTTGGTTCAGCGATCTTCCGCGTTGTCGCAATACCTCGATAATCGGCCCACGGATTAACGTCATTTGACGTTTTATAGAGTAAAGGGGCTTCTCTCTTTAAATAATTAGAGCAATGTTTCTGTAAAATACTTCCAGTTCTTTGATTGAAATATTATTATATGCACATTGGCGTGAGCAACGTTCTTTTGTAAAAAGGTTGTTGTTTTCTGTACTAGCGCGCTATAACGTCGAATCATATAGAATAATTTTGCACGTAGGATTTTATTTTATACTAAAAACTCCAAACAAAATTTGAAATAAATGGATCAAAGAGAATCTTATATTATTTATAAAAATAATCTTATTAAAAAAACACAAAAACAACACCTCGTAGCAGGGTTAAAAATTAGCAGTCGCCCGACCTTTATTAGCTATGGGCGACTAAGAATTTTACAAAGATAGTCCGTTAAGTGACCATCGATATTAGGGTCTGGCGAGTATGATACCAATTAAAAAACAAATGCACTGAAACTGAACCGAATGTGACAAAACACATCGCGTCTGTTGGCGCGAACTACAGCAGCATAAGACATGGAACATGCTCTATATTTTAACAGCACCAGATTCAGCTTCTGTGGCGTTGGGTCGGGTCTTCTAAAAATAGAGCCAAAAACGTATTGAAGACATTGCATGTATTTTGTAAATCTAGAAGACGTCGGCTTATTAGAATGGACTGGATACGTCATAATTATCTAGTAGAGCTACTATTTGGCAATTGTTATTCAATGTTATGGTAAAAAGGAATCATATTTAATTAGCTTACATTATTCTGGGACAAAATCAAAATCTATCTTGTAGTTTTAAATCACACTAACGTGAGCGCATGCGCATATATACAAATAACAACGACCTTTTCCATTACTACAGCCCAGGGCTCCAAAGTCTTGACACCAGGACTTACATAATGGCATAATTTCTAAATATTACTATAATAAACAATAAGTACACCGTTATGCTATGTAATATAATAATACATCGTATATTTTGGTAAAATGTTGGATTTTTGTACAGATTTATTTTTCTTTTGATATTTATTTTATTAGTAGCCTACTAATGTAGCATTTACAATATCCAAATTAAATGCACACGTGTGCGTGCTTCGCCCATTCCCGAGGAATCCAATACTGGAGATAGTACCCTTTCTTGCATCGCCACAAAGAGGACTGCCACCCAGAGACTACGTTTATATACTAAAGCACGCGCAGTTCTACCTTTATTCTCTTTGTATTGCATAATCTGTTTTTACTTCAGAGACAATGCAAGTCAAGCTGTATACCTCGGCTATTCTTGCATTTTGTTTTCACCCCTGTATTAAAAATGAGATTTAATAATCATAATTTAATGGTAATTTGTAAACAATTATTTTTATTTATACTGGATTTATTTCTTTAAAAAAAATAAAAAAAGTTATTTGATTTGGTATGGGTTTAAAACTTGATAACATGTTTTTATATGAATTTTAACTGTATTCATTATGAAGCTACATGCCAATTCATCGGTTTCCTTTTGAAGGAAACAGATTATATACGGTGAGCACATGATTATTATTCAACAAAGAATATTCTAGTTTTGATTTTGGCTATGCATTTAAATTACAATGTGATAATAGGAGGGCTAGTTGAATTTGAGAAGCGTCAGTGAGATTTGTCTTCAACTGGCCCTGCTGACGACCATGGTTTTCATGTTAATTT
Source organism: Gigantopelta aegis (assembly GCF_016097555.1). Classification (NCBI taxonomy): domain Eukaryota; kingdom Metazoa; phylum Mollusca; class Gastropoda; order Neomphalida; family Peltospiridae; genus Gigantopelta; species Gigantopelta aegis. Next base: position 9,737 of record NW_024535865.1, read on the forward strand.
TGAACCCTGCCGTAGGATCTCTGCAAAAGGTTTTCTGTACCAATCGAGTGTCAGACATCGTAATAGCTGCCGATTAAATAATACGCCAGGAGGGAGATGTCAGAAAAAGTAATTCTTATTTTCTAAATGTTTACGATACTATTATTTTTTTACGAAAAACTTTCATTAGTACATACTATACTAATCTTCTTCTTTTTAGGGGCGGGACATAGCTTTCATTAGTACATACTATACTAATCTTCTTCTTTTTAGGGGCGGGACATAGCTTTCATTAGTACATACTATACTAATCTTCTTCTTTTTAGGGGCGGGACATAGCTTTCATTAGTACATACTATACTAATCTTCTTCTTTTTAGGGGCGGGACATAGCTTTCATTAGTACCTACTATACTAATCTTCTTCTTATTAGGGCGGGACATAGCTTTCATTAGTACATACTATACTAATCTTCTTCTTATTAGGGGCGGGACTTAGCTTTCATTAGTACATACTATACTAAACTTCTTCTTTTTAGAGGCGGGACATAGCTTTCATTAGTACATACTATACTAATCTTCTCCTTACTAGGGGCGGGACATAGCTTTCGTTAGTACATACTATACTAATCTTCTCCTTTTTAGGGGCGGGACATAGCTTTCATTAGTACCTACTATACTAATCTTCTTCTTATTAGGGGCGGGACTTAGCTTTCATTAGTACATACTATACTAATCTTCTCCTTTTTAGGGGC
>NW_024535866.1:0-9889 GCF_016097555.1 Gigantopelta aegis
CCACCGATATGTGTTTATTTTGCTTTTAAGGAAGTTATTAACTTTTACATTTCACAAGGTAGTCCTGTGTATGTTTGCTTTTTGGATGCAAAAAAGCCTTTGACCGAGTAAATCACTGGACATTATATATGACACTTTTGAAAAAAGGCGTGCCTACTTTTGTAGTTCGCTTTCTCAAAGCATGGTATTTAACCCAATGTTTAGTGTAAAATGGGAGCGGGGTGCATATATTTCCTGTAATTTTAATGTAACAAATGGCGTCCGTCAAGGTGGGGTAATGTCACCCTTATTATTTAATATATATATTGATGACCTTAACCTACAGTTGTCAAAATGTGCAGTTGGGTGTAATGTTGGTGGGGTGTTTCTAAATAACTTCAGTTTTTGCTGATGATATGTCACTCCTTTGCCCATCTATTTCTGCATTAAGAAAAATGTTAACGATTTGCGAGAAATTTGCAGAAGATTATGATATTATATATAATACAATGAAAACTGTTTGTATGTGTATTGAGCCAGAAACTCTGAAGTTGATCAATGTGCCTTCGATATATTTGTGTGGTGATGTACTGAAATTTGTTGACAACTATAAATATCTAGGTCATATCATATGCAAAAACATGAAAGACGATAAAGACATTAAACGACAGTATAGAGCCCTTTGTGTACGTGCAAACATGTTGTTGCGGCGATTTGCAAAATGTTCAGAATCTGTTAAAACACAATTATTTGTGAGTTATTGTAGTAATTTGTACGCGGGTGCATTATGGGTGAAATTTAAGCAGGATACCATGAAAGATCTTAACATATGTTATAATAATGCATACCGATGGATGATCGGACAACGACGACCATACAGTGCCAGCAAGATGTTTGTCAGTCATCGAGTAAAAAGCTTTGGCGCTTTACTTCGCTCAACAGCATATTCGCTGAAGAGCAGAATCGAAACAACTTCAAACGACCTACTTGCCCACCTGCGGTGTACAACTGTGTACGTCAAATCTGTATGTGTAAATCGCTGGCACAAGCTGCTGTATATTATGTAATCAGTTTTGTATGTGATGTTTATATATGTTCTATGGATCTCTGATCTGAAATAAAAATCTATTATTATTATTATAGTTAGTGTTGTTAGTTTGTTAAACTATAATGTGTTAGTTTTAATCATATTAAGCAGAATTCCAGTCTATAGTGGAACCCCCGTCCCAATATGCATACAGACAAAAAAAGAAAGTGTTTTGTTTAACGACACCACTAGATGACATTGATTTATTAATCATCGGCTATTGGATGTCAAACATTTGGTAATTTTCCCATTAGTAGCAACGAATCTTTTATATCCACCATCTCACAGACATCGTAGCACATACCACGGCCTTTGATATACGAGTGATGATGCACTGGTTGAAACGAACATACAGGCAAACGCGCGCGCCTGATACTTACTGTACTATAGGTAGCCGTACACTGAATAGTATCTAAGTGAGTAAAAGTTCAAGGTACACCAAAGTTTTCATCCGGCATTTGATCCTACCAATCCTGCCATTTGTGATAAACAAGTGGTTGTGTGCACCCGCATCACGCAGTTGCCCCGTGCACGTGCTTGGGGTGTCATTCTCAATGTTGACAATTTCCAGGAAGGTCCATTAATCACTGTGAAACATTATTTCTGCCAATCGTTTTCATTATGTTGATCATACAGTTGTTATTGTTTTGTTTTTAGTCAGTTTTACTGTTTAAATTTGCAATTTACTGATAAAAAAACGTCAACTTTCAAATTTCCCGTCTGATCCCAGTCGTCCTTTAAAGGCACATTCCCGAGTTTGCTGCACTGTAAGATGTTTCCGACAAATAATATATTTCTACGATTAAACTTACATATTAAATATATTTTCTTGTTTAGAATATCAGTGTCTGTATATTCAATGTGTTTCAGGTCGTCTTAATATTTGTAAGAAGCCCAAACTGAGTTTTGTCTTCAAATAATTTCGTACGTACCAACAAATATTTTTTAGGAAATAAAATGAAAATTAACCCAGTACAAATATTAGAACTAGCATAAACACGTTTAATATACAGCCACTAATATTCTAAACAAGAATATACATTTAATATGTAAGTTTACTCGTAGAACTATTTTAGTAGTCGATAATATCTTAAAACATTGCAACACACTCAGGAATGTCCCTTTAAGATTGCTGTGGTCATAAAACCTACTGTAATACTGAACTACCGGTTGTAATGTTTGCCCAATTATCATGTAACCATTCCCCACAACTAATATACCTTACAATGTTGGCAATTGCAAGTTCTGATTCGAGTTCCCTACTTTTTTTAAGAGTATGTATATGTTGTTTCATCTGGCCAATAGGTTCCTGTAATTTAATTTGAACTAACGTACGAGAAGGGGGAAGGCGGGGGAGAGGGGCAGGGGGTGCGACTAACTCCATGGTGTGGAGCAACCATTCACTAGTTTGTAATCCGTGGAACAATGCTTAGTGCTTCGTTTGGTAGTGACACTGATGTGAATAAATGTTGTTAACCAGATTCGTGCATTTTCGTTTAATTTGGGCAATTCGGTACTACCTTTAGTTGGCGTCATTATACAAACTTGAACAGTTTTTTTCTCTCTGTTTTTGACAGCATACAACGTCGCGTGCACTCAGTCGACCATATTGGATATACTGGATTGTGTTAACAACACAATATTAAACGAAAATGAAGCCGGGAAATTTGGAAAAAAAATATCGATGAAACAAATAATGTGCAGGTAACTTATATGTGATTATCTGTATCTGTCTCTCTCTGTCTCTCTGTCTATGTCTCTCTGTCTGTCTGTCTGTCTCTCTCTCTCTATCTCTATCTCTCTCTCTCTCTGTCTGTATGTCTGTCTGTTTCTCGCTCTCTCTCTCTCTCTCTCTCTCTCTCTCTCTCTCTCTCTCCTCTCTCTCTCTCTCTCTCTCTCTCTCGTACGACGTGAATATCGCCTCTGTGGAGGTATATCAGCGTCACTGTTATTTACATGCATTTATTTTACCTTCCTTTCTACACAGATCGTATGCCGTGAATATCGCCTGTACGAAGATATATCAACGTCACTGACATTTACATGCATTTATTTTACCTTCCTTTTTACACAGATCGTACGACGTGAATATTGCCTGTACGAAGATATATCAGTCACTGTTATTTACATGTATTTATTTTACCTTCCTTTCTACACAGATCGTACAACGTGAATATCGCCTGTACGAAGATATATCAGCGTCACTGTTATTTGCATGTATTTATTTTACCTTCCTATCTACACAGATCGTACGACGTGAATATCGCCTGTACGAAGATATATCAGCGTCACTGTTATTTGCATGTATTTATTTTACCTTCCTATCTACACAGATCGTACGACGTGAATATCGCCTGTACGAAGATATATCAGCGTCACTGTTATTTGCATGTATTTATTTTACCTTCCTATCTACACAGATCGTACGACGTGAATATCGCCTGTACGAAGATATATCAGCGTCACTGTTATTTGCATGTATTTATTTTACCTTCCTTTCTACACAGATCGTACAACGTGAATATCGCCTGTACGAAGATATATCAGCGTCACTGTTATTTGCATGTATTTATTTTACCTTCCTATCTACACAGATCGTACGACGTGAATATCGCCTCGACGAAGATATATCAGCGTCACTATTATTTACTTGTATTTATTTTACCTTCCTATCTACACAGATCGTACGACGTGAATATCGCCTCGACGAAGATATATCAGCGTCACTGTTATTTACATGTATTTATTTTACCTTCCTATCTACACAGATCGTACGACGTGAATATCGCCTCGACGAAGATATATCAGCGTCACTGTTATTTACATGTATTTATTTTACCTTCCTATCTACACAGATCGTACAACGTGAATATCGCCTCTACGAAGATATATCAGCGTCACTGTTATTTACATGTATTTATTTTACCTTCCTTTTTACACAGATTGTACGACGTGAATATTGCCTGTACGAAGATATATCAGTCACTGTTATTTACATGCATTTATTTTACCTTTCTTTCTACACAGATCGTACGACGTGAATATTGCCTGTACGAAGATATATCAGCGTCACTGTGGACGTCCTACGTTGGCGACGTCTATCAGGATCCTACAGCTGCAAACTCCAAAAGAGTGTGCCAAACTCCCCCACGACCCCGTGTCTGGTGAGTTCCGGTTTTACTATCCAGAGGGGCGGGATTTAGACCAGTGGTAATGCGCTCGTCTGATGCGATGTCGGTTTGGGATCGATCCCCATCGGTGGACCCATTAGGCTATTCCTTGCCCCAGGCAGTGCACAATGTCTGGCATATCAAAGGCCGTGGTATGTGCTATCCTGTCTGTGGAATGGTGTATATAAAAGAGTCCTTGCTACTAATGGAAAACTTTAGCAGGTTTCTTCTCTAAGACTATATGTAAAAATTACCGAATGTTACCAAAGAAGAAACTCGCTGCATTTTCCCATTATTAGCAACACATCTTTTATATCCACCATCTCACAGACATCATAGCACATACCACGGCGTTTGATATGCGAGTGGTGATGCATTGGCTGGAACGAACATACAGGCAAATGCGCGCGCCTGGTAATCACTGTGCTATAGATAGCCGTACACTGAATAGTATCTGAGTGGGTCAAAGTTCAAGGTACACCAAAGTTTTCAACACCGCTCTCCTGATGCGCCATCGATCTAGGATCGATCCCCGTCGGTGGGCCCATTGGGCTATTTATCGTTCCAGCCAGTGCTTCAAAACTGGTGTAACAAAGGTCGTGGTATGTAATATTTTGTCTGAGGGGTCGTGCATACAAAATATCCCATGCTGCTAATCGGAAAGAGTAGCCCATGAGGTGAGGACAGCGGGTTCCCTCTCTCAAAATGTGTGTGATCCTTAACCATATTATGTCCGACGCCATATAACCGTAAATAAAATGTGTTGAGTGCGCCGTTAAATAAAACATTTCCTTCCTTCTAGTTGCCATTATGGATGCAATTCAGGTGGTACTTAGTTAATTCCCAGGTGTATATTTAAAGGAAGGAGTCTCCAATCTACATCTCCCTCTCTCTGTCTGTCTCTCCGCCTGTCGGTCTGTATGTCTGGCTGTCTGTCTGTCTTTATGTCGGACTGTATGTCTGTATGTCGGACTGTCTCTGTCTCTCTATCTATGTTTGTTTGTCTGTCTGCGTTTCTGACTGTCTCTGTCTGTCTGTCTGTCTCTCTGTCTGTATGTCTGCCTGTCTGTCTGTATGTCTGACTGTATCTGTGTATCTGTCTGTCTGTCTGTCCCCCCCCCCTCTCTCTCTCTCTCTCTCTCCCCCCCCTCTCTCCCTCTCCTCCTCTCTCTCTCTCTCTCTCTCTCTCTCTCTCTCTCTCTCTCTCTCTCTCTCTCTCTCATGTATCTAGGCTGCGAGAGGTAGCCCAGTCTCTCCTCTCTCTCTTCTCTTTTGGTGAAGCGCTCACTTGATGCGCAGTCGATTTCGGATCGATCCCCATCGGTGGGCTCATTGGGCTATGTCTCGTCACAGCCAGTGCACTACGACTGGTACATCAAAGGCCGTGGTATGGGCTATTCATGTATCCAAGTTTGATCGGCTGATTTTCCATTATACTAAGTGGTCGTTAAGAATGAGCTCATTTTATCCATTTTATTGCGTATATTATTTCAATTGTGGTTGTTAAACCCCCACTAGAAATGGCCTGTTCCAGTCCACTAGGGGGCCGTTAAGAATGAGCTCATTTGTTCCGTTTTCTTGTGTATATTTCAGTTGTGACTGTGACACCTCCACTAGAAATGGCCTGTTCCAATCCCACTGCCCTAATGAACCACGTCTACAACTGTTTATTCAGCAAGCTCGATGGAACAAATGCCGTCTGTAGGTAAGCATGACATAAACAAATTCAATATTCTCCATTCTTGCTTATCAGGCCAGGACCTCGTTTTATGAAGCTATCTGAGCGCTAAGATCACCTTAAGTGCATAACATAAGATAGCTATGCATTTAAGGTGATGCTATCGCTGAGATCGATTCGTAAAATGGGGACCTTGCCTGGCACTTATAAATCGTTTAGAGCCTGAAGTCAAGACTCTAATAGAGTCTGAGTCTTTATCATCATGACAACATTTAGAGTCTGAACTCAAGACTCTAATAGAGTCTGAGACCTTATCATCATGACAACATTTAGAGTCTGAACTCAATACTCTAATAGAGTCTGAGACCTTATCATCATGACAACATTTAGAGTCTGAACTCAAGACTCTAATAGAGTTCGAGACCTTATCATCATGACAACATTTAGAGTCTGAACTCAAGACTCTAATAGAGACTGAGTCTTTATCATCATGACAACATTTAGAGTCTGAACTCAAGACTCTAACATAGTTTGAGACCTTATCATCATGACAACAATTAAGTCTGAAATCAAGACTCTAATAGAGTTTGATACCTTATCATCATGACAACATTTAGAGTCTGAACTCAAGACTCTAATAGAGTCTGAGTCTTTATCATCATGGCAACATTTATAGTCTGAACTCAAAACTCTAATAGAGTTTGAGACCTTATCATCATGACAACATTTAGAGTCTGAACTCAAGACTCTAACATAATTTGAAACCTTATCATCATGACAACATCTAGAGTCTGAACTCAAGCCCCTAATAGAGTCTGAGATCTTATCGTCATGACGGTCATACAAATTGCATGCGTGTGGTGTCATTTGAGATTGAATCTAGACTCTAAACGTTTTATAAGCACCAGGACCCATGCTCAAAACTCTTACTAGAGGCTGAAACAGTAATATCGTGACAACGCCATACATACTGTATACATGTGACGTTATTGGATATTGATTCTGGACTCTAGAAGTCATGTGACGTTATTGGAGATTGATTCTGGACTCTAGAAGTCATGTGACGTTATTGGAGATTGATTCTGGACTCTAGAAGCCTGAAGGCCTATCTACACGATCGTACATTTGTCCAGAAACATTGTCGAAACAAATGTCCTCCCTGTTGCGCAACAATGTATGACCGTGCAGACCACTTGTCCAAGAAAGTTGTACAAGGCGGGACAACCTGCAAGATTTTGAAATATTTAGCTGCATGATTAATCTTTTGGACAAATGTTGCAAATTTTCTCCACTCGTAACTAAGTTAATTAATTAATAATCGGTTATTGGATGTGATGTCAAACATTTGGTAATTCTGACACGTGGTCATCAGAGGAAACCTGCTACATTTTTCCTAAAGCAGCAAGGGATCATTTATATGTACCATCCCACAAAAATGAAAACACATACCACGGCCATTGACCGATTGCGGTGCACTGGTTGGAACGAGAAAAAACCCCCACCAAATGGATTCATGGATGCGGTTCGATCCTGCGACGCCAGCACCTCAAGCGAGCCCTGAACCGACTAAGCTAAAGAGTCCGTACACCCAGCCTTTCTGTTACTGTTCCTTAGTCACGTTTTTACTGCTAACACAGTTATTTTAGACTACGTACGGTCCTGGGATGGGTGAGGTGGAGAGGTTAACCCGCACCCCCCAAAACCCCCCAACAAAACCCCCAAATAACAACAACAAACAACAAACAAAACCAAAAACACACAACAACAACACCACCCCCTCCCCTCCCTCCCCCCCTCCCCACACACAATAATGAAACTAAAAGAAGTGTTTTATATTCTTTTTAGACGTACCCTCTTTTTGTCTAGGTGGAAAGGATCTTCTGCTTCCACGGCTCCGTGCACTATTCTCAAACACTGAGTTACTATCATTATAGGCCGCCATGGTTTTTTAATGGGGTGTTTTTGTTTTGTGTTTGTTTTTTTTCATCATATTTAATTAGTTGGCTGCATACCGAACGTGGGTTTTGCATGCTAAACTACGTTATAAATCAGATATCAAGGCAATTGCATCTCATTACATTATTCAGGTAAGGGGTAATCATCCCTTTAAATATTGTAGGGTTTCTCTACTCTTTCTCCATCTCTCTGCCGCTCCCTTCCCCCCCCCCCCCCCCCGTTCTATATATATTTCTCTCTCCACCCTCCCTCTCTCTCTCTCTCTCTCTCTCCTCTCTCTTCTCTCTCTCTCTCTCTCCTCTCTCTCTCTCTCTCTCTCTCAGCATTCTCGAGTATTTTATTAGTTCTCTCATTTAAAAAAAAATATTAATTTACTTTATTCTGTCACTGGGGCGGATGTAGCTCAGAGGTCGGTTGGTATTCGCCTTGTAGTGCTTGCGTCCAGGATCGAACCACCTCGGTGGATCCATTCACCAATTTGGGGATTTTCCGTTCCTAGCCAGTTTACCATAACTGGTTAACGGTTGTTGTATGTGCTTTCCTCTTTGTATCCCTTGCTCATTAATTGAAACATTTATCGAGTTTCCAAACGTTTGCTTCAATTTACCCGATGATTAATTAATCAAAGTGTTCTAGTGGTGTCCGTTCAACAAAACAAACTTGAACTTTATTTTGTCGCCAAATTGTATGTATTATGGATAGGAACCTAGTGATTGGAAACGTTATTTCGCAATCTATTTTGTCTTTAAATATGTCCTTATCCTCTCCTGTATAATATTTCACCTCCGACCTTAGTTATACATACGGACGTTTTCCTTTTTTAAACAGTGTTCCCTCTCAAAAGCAAAGCGGCAATTTGCCTGGTGGGGTTTACCGAACGTTTCAAAAAAAACTCATCTTTCTGCCGAGAAAATTAACCGGGATAGAAAGACCTGTGAAATGAAACAGGCGAGTTTTGGTGTTACCCAATTGAAAACATATATACGACGCCACACAAACAACAGAGGCAGAAGAGAGAGAGAGAGAGAGGAGAGGGGGAGAGAGAGGAAGAGGAGAGGAGAGAGAGGAGAGAGGAGAGAAACAGAATCTAGACAAGAGGAGAGAGGACAAAAACAGAGGGGGGGGTGGGTGGGTGGGGGGAAGGGAAAAAAGAGAGGGAGAGACAAGGACCACACACAAGAGAGAGGAGAAGGGAAGAAAGGGGGAGAGAGAGAGAGAGAGGAAGAAGAAGAGAGGAGAGAGAGAGAGAGACAAAAAAGACAGACAGACAGACAGAACAGAGACAGAAGAAGAGGATGGGGGCAGGTAGACTAAGAGAAGTGGAAGAGAAAAAACGGCAGGTATCGAAAATCATTTATTTTTTTTAATTATCCTTTTAGTGTTGATGCATTTTTTAGTTTTGTTCCCAGATTTTAACCCACCTGTGTTTGAATTATCACGTGGTGGGCGTCCTTGTTTTGACAACAGCCGACAACACAACACCGAAGGGGTCTGCAAGTAAAATTTTAATAGAAGTTTGCCATTTTATTGGCGTTATGACATACAGAACCCACCCCCCGAAAAACCCAAACCAATTCACTTTAATGGTAATGTCACCCATTTACCAGGTTTTGTTTGTAGTTAATCTTGTAGTAGCCCAAACCGGATTTCACCTCCAATAATTACTACGTATGAGAAAAAATATCACGAATTAAAGTAAAAAGAAATCCTGCAAACATTAATTACACCACAAAAACATTCGATATAAACTACTGGTATTAAACAACACATGTATTTAGTATGGAATATAATCGCCAACAAGGCTTTTTTCGCAAATCTTACAAGGCGAAAATAGGCCCGTCCCTTTAATTTTTCCCTGAATTACCTTATTGGTTCATAAATAGATGTTTTCATTTCTAGATGCAAATATTACACACACCACAAACACACACACACAAAACCAAACCCAAACACACACACAAGAGAGACATTACAACATACAATAATATATATATATATATATATATATATATATATATA
>NW_024535867.1:0-11633 GCF_016097555.1 Gigantopelta aegis
GTTTCAAAAATAAAAAAATGTTAGTAGTTTTCCTTGGATGAGTATTTCCTCATTATATTAACATTACAGTTGTAGTTTCCACACAAGTTAAGTTATTGATGATTAAATAATATGTGGTTTATGAATCATAGAATTGTTTCTAGTAAGAGCATAGTACAGTACAAAATTACTTACGTAGTTATTATTAACTGTATATTAGAACCTGAATGCCTTGTAAACTACCTTCTAAACAATGGAGATTATATAGTATGTACACATCCAATGATTACTAACTTTATTTTCCCACCCCCATAGTGGATATAGTATTATTATTTTGTATATGGGTGAGATATTTATAGTTAATGCATGGTAATAACTTCTATACACATTATATCTGTGAACAAGCAGTGTAGTGGTCAAGTTAATACTATATGAAGAAGAGTATATCATTGATTTCTTTAAGCAGATTGCTATTCAGCTACGCAGATATTGAAGTTTGTTCAATACACAGACACAAGCAACTTGTTCCATATATGTCAAGAGTAATATTTATTATAATAGATATGTTCCTTTTATTTTGAATACAGTGCAGTATATTCTTTACGCTAGATATCCCCATCTATCCAGGCAAGTTGTGAATAATCTCTATACTTTTTAGCTTGTTTCTAATCATACAATGATCTTCCCTATCCTCAACTACCCTTCAATTATGTCCTCAACAATGCCTCTACTACGACTATGAGAAACTGATGAGAAATTGTATAAATGTTGGAAGTTCAAATGTTGTACTCAGCTGACAAAAGAGCCAGCCAACTATATACAAACCCAAATTCTTTCCTAGCATGATAGTTGACATACACATTATTGTTATTTTGTAGTGTAGTAGGTAGCAATGTTACTTAGACACACTACTGTTTTAGTCATTGAATTTGAATTTATATTATTTTCTGTGGAATGCTATGGAAGAAGCTGATCATTTGTGTACCAGTATTGGTAAGTTAAAGAAGACGTGAGTTATTGTATGAGTGAGTTGTGTTATTTGTCCCTTTATCTCACGGTATTATGAATTATTGGCCATCTACAATGTCTTGGTATCTCAGCGAGTTCATCTGCAAGAGCCAAATTTTGGTAGTGGATATCAATTGAAAGTTTTCATTGTAGTCCTGGTAAAGTCGGAGAGGTAGAGAGATTTAATTAGACTAACATCCAGATCAGTGAAGAATTTAGAGAGTTAGCGTAGTAATAACTACCAATTTACCGTTAGACAATAATATCTACTGTCTCTATTGTCAACTTAGATTATTGTACTTATTAATAGGAGACAGTTTACTTGATGAAGTGAATTGTTTGAACTGTTAGACTCAGTCAAAACCATGATTGGATTGTAACTGATGGACAGATCAAAATTTGGCCACTCATGAAGATGGTAATAAGTGTAGTCCTTCAATACTTGTTTATTGACTTTCTCTTTTAGCTATTTTCTAAATATAGTTTAAGAACAATGGGCTGATACCAGACTCAAGTTGCAGTCCTGCTTAATGCTACTGTCTCTGGATTCCAACCCCTTTTTTTACAATGTTTTGTTATAGATCTAAATCCACAGAATACCTATTAGATATTGTTTAACTGATTATCTCTAATATAATGTATGTGTATAGTACTAATGTTGTCTTAATAATTAAATTAAAACAGTGTGTGTTAATATGCTTAGACTCAGTCCAAGACCAGATTGGGAATGTAGATTGGGGAATCAAATGAAAATGAGCCACTCTTGAAGATGGTAAACAATATAGTCATTAAATTTACTTGTTATTGACTTTCCCTTTCAGTATTTCTAAAAATAGTCAAGAACCAATGCTGATACCAGAACTCAAGTTGAGTCCTCTTACTGTCCAATCTGGATCCGAAGATGTCAATGTTGTTTTAGATCTAAATATTTGCAAATATAATTATGTAGGGTTTTAATTGATTAATCTCTAATATAATATAATGTGTTTAGTACTATTGTTATAATATATTAACATTAACATTGTAGGTGTGTGTATCATCGATGTACTTGTATAAGAGTGTTGATTAAGTATACTCAGAGAAAATTGTTTTAAGTTACATTGTGAGACAATAGCATGGTAATTGCCACCCCTCCATGATTATTTTTAAAATTAAGTACAAACATAAAAATTTAAAACTATGTCATTGACAAAATTGTATTGAAAGCGATTTAAGTAAAAATTAAACGAAAGACTTTAAAAATTAAAAGAAAAATGCTTTCAGAGTTCCACTCCAGAAAGAACCAAAGAGTCCAGCAGAGAAGTCCAAATCCACAATTTGAGAACATAGAAGAAAGAGAGAGAGAGATAAATGAACTCAAAAAACCAATTGCCTCCAAATCAGTTGAAATTTTCCATAGATTTAGTGTAATAGGTCCTTGTTTAAGTGACATTAGTATTACTGCTCTCAATGGCTGGATTATATTTGTAAATATTGTAATTATACCTCTTGTTCTATTGGTACATGCTTACATGTAAATTAAATAATCTCTACTTATTGTACAGAATGCAATTACTTTACTTAACAAGGACCTCTTTAGATAACTTTATAAAAATTAAAGTTTGTTTCACTACCTGAGTTTTCATGGACTATATTGAGTTAGAGTTGAGAATCAACCCATATCACCAATCACTTAAATTAGTATTCCTACTCTCAATGATGCATTATATTTTTCTTCAGTACCTGAAGCGTTATTGAATTATACAGAATATTCTGAAATTTTTATAGAATGTAATGTAAAGAAAGTGTGTATAGTTTCAGTAATTATTTTTTTACTAAAAATATGCAATAAATGTTTTAGTCAATTAAAAAAACCATGTTCCCAAAATAAATTCATTATTAAGACACTCGTACTATAGGCATTATATTATATTGGAGATAGTTTAATGTATCTTGTTCACTATAATTACATATACAAAATGTTTAAAGTGATTACATTAATGCAAGTACTAAAATTACCATATAGTTATTATAGTTAGAAACAACTAATAATGTGTATTTACGAATATATATATTGTATTTTTATGCATATTTTTTGTATAACTTTTATGTTTTTATAATTATAGCAATTATTAATTATTAATTATTTATTTTATTAAACGTTAAGATATTTTAGAATACATAATGAGTATACACTCACATATCAGTTATATAATTATTATATTACATATAAATATAGGTATGTTCTTGTATTGATACACATACATACTTTGAAGTGTTATTCTATAAAACTCCATATGATCCAATGAAGTTATTATGTTTAAGTGGAGAGAAACAATAACAATAGTACATGCGATTATACAATATAAGAGTACTAGACCAATGTGTATTGATATATAAGTGTTACAAGTACCACGTGAATTAAAGATGATTTTATTGACTCATGTATTTCGCCAAAACCCGTCACCATTGAGATAGTGACCTCTCTAATAAGTAATATTAATGTGCTTTTATTGTTAGCTAATGTTTTAGTTTAAGTAATTACATTAGAAATTTTGGTAATTCTCTCCCACCCTACCCACTCACATACACAGATGGGATATGTGAATAACTCAATGTAACAGAAAGAAAAAAATATAGGTTTGTTAATGATAAATCACAAGTGCTGAATGACACCATTGATATATCTGATAAAAGAACTACCTCTAATATCAACTTGGACTAACCTTTACTATAGGATCAATATGAGCACTTTATTCATGATGCTGTACTAGAAAGAGTAATTTGTGGAAAGACAGAGATTCCAACAGACAAGTATCAGTCTGAACTACAGAAACTTAAAGAGTATGATCCTAGAACACATCAGACAGGTCTTGAGTCACATTCAATCTCTTGTATCAAGTGACTCCTAATCCTGATGATGTTTATTGTACTGCAGCAAGAACTTATAGTGACAAGAATCGTTCCAATGAGTACTTACCACGTAAGAATACTATAACCTGATTATATCTTTATATGTACTTTTTATTTATTTAAGCTGAGAGATTCCTTGTAACATTTCGTGAGGCACATGCACATGGTTATGTTCATGCATTTTTTGAATGTTAGTTCTTGGTTACCCACATATTATATTTATGGTGTCAAATTACATAGGGTTATCATGAAAAGAAAGCATTCATTATAGCTAAGAGTCCAATGGAGAGCACTACTAGAGACTTTTTGAAGATGATAATGGATTACAAAGTGTCTGCTATTGTGATGTTATGTGAATTAGAAGAGAATGGAGAGGTAACTTATAAAAATCATACATTATTAAGTTTTATATAACATAGGAGTCTTGTTATCAATATTGGTCAGTTCTGATGTACTTGACTTTGGAGAATATTTTGTTGATTTGCTAATAAAATTTTAAGGAACTTGAAGTAAGTAATATTGAGTAGTATATATCTAATTTGGTAACATTTATATAATTATGCTATGAATACCTTATCTTTATCAGTCAGGTAAGCAGACAATAGTACTACCTATGTGTATATTTATGTCTACATAGGTCTAATCCTTTCTTAGTGTACATAGTTATCAGCGTGATGAGCAGGATGATTTTAATGGTGAGTAATAATCCAATGATAAAAACATAGAACTATACACATACATGTTACTACAAATGTGAATGAATATAAGTGAATATAACTATTACAATTAAAGGAACAAACAGTGGGTATGTTGTCATATTTCTGTTATCTTGTGTTAACTCATGCACTGTCTATCTACAGACCTGATGAAGATATTAATATGAAAGTCTGTGAACCCTACAGTCGACATCAGTCTAAAGAATAATTATGATGAGTGTCAACCACCCAGTAGATACTATGTATATGAGTGTATATAATATATCAGTAACATGATGTTAATGTTATTATTATTATTGTTATTTTAGTTTTATGTTGAGTTGTTGTAGTTAATGTATCTTAACAAATATTGTAATTTATTAGTAGTAAATTTTGTTATTTTTATTTAAAAACTAAATGTTTTTGGTAAAAAGAAAAATAAATTTAAAAATTGATTTTTTTACTATAAAGAAAGCATATAAAACTATTTTGAAGTCATATAAGGCTTGACCTGGTAAACTTCCCTTTTATAAACACAAACTTTATAAGGGGAGGTATCCATGATAGTTTTATAACTTTACCTCAAGACAATGTCATTTGTTTTCTTACAGTGGATGCTTTGGAAATAAAATACAATTGGTTTTAAAAAATATATCTACAGTTTTAGTATATCCAACATTATATATTATATCTTTATGTCTTATAAACAGAGACTTGTAGATTACATACAATATGATTATAACAATAATAGTGTTTTAACTCAAATTGCTTGTACTATAATCCTTTATAACAACACATACCTTAGATCATAATTATTACTACAAACTTTATTCGTTTTTTTATAACTGAAATCTTAACTTAATCTTAATAATTGTACACATATTATTACATCAACTAATGATCAATGTAATTGTTTATATTGTACAGGTATTTTATATGTTATAAGTTAATATTGTAACATAGTAGTTCCAGTTTTTCAGGAAATGGTCTTATCTCTAACTGTGTGCTTGTTTCTAATCATATAATGATCTTCCTTATCCTCAATTACCTTCATTATGTCCTCAACAATGTTCTATGATTAATGAGAAACTGATGTGAATGATATGACAAAATGGAGTCATTGTATATATAAAAGAGAGCTCATTTTTGATAATATATCAATCAGTGAGTGGTACACATTATAATAACTTTAATATTATTACATTATAATTAACTATAAGTGCTACATCATGAAGAAATGTAACACATCTCATTGTTGGGTTCATTAGTGTCCCTCAATTTGAATGAAGTTTATTATATTAGTTCATGATAGTTGACATACATCATTGTTATTGTGTAGTAGTATTAGTAGTAATGTTACTTAGACAACTACTGTTTTAGTCACTTTGATTTCTAATTTTGATATTGATTATAGATTAACTTAACATGATAGTCCAGAAACAGTACAGTGCCTACAATGGATAATACCATTTACAAACTATTCTATTGTTGGGATTACTATGTCTCAGTGACTTAGTTCTTCTTTTCCAACATATTTCTATATGTACTAGTACAATACATACCAGTATTAGAACTGACACACCCACTAGACTACCAGTAATATGACATAATACACAATACAGTACATATAGTATGGATATAATTATACTAATATAATGTCAATACT
Source organism: Gigantopelta aegis (assembly GCF_016097555.1). Taxonomy (NCBI): domain Eukaryota; kingdom Metazoa; phylum Mollusca; class Gastropoda; order Neomphalida; family Peltospiridae; genus Gigantopelta; species Gigantopelta aegis. Next base: position 6,241 of record NW_024535867.1, read on the forward strand.
GTATGTACATGCTATATTTTGTAAATATTTACCAGTTGATAAACACTTTTATGTTAATTCTGCTAGTAAAACATTCAGTGATACATATATAAGGAATTATAATATGTAAAGTAATTGATGACCTCATAAATAAATATAGGATTAATATCATATATAGTAGATATTATTTAGTGACAAACTTAAATTTGAATGTTTTTCACATATATCATATTAATTTTCTGTGGAATGTTATGAAGAAGCTGATCATTTGTGTACATGTATTGATAAAAAAAGAGAGTGATATTGTAATTGTGTTATTTGTCTTTTATCTCAGGTATTATGAATTATGGCTGTCAATAATTTCTTATAATTTCTTGGATCTAAGACTTGTCTGAAGACCAAATTGGGTAGTGAACATCAATTAAAATTTCAGTGTAGTTCTGGTAAAGTAGGAGATGTGGAGATCAATGAGACATTTAGAGACTTATGCTGGTAATGAGACCACTTACATAGTACAATAATATCTACTGTCTCTGTGTCAACTTAGATTATTGTACATATCAAATGGAGAAAGAAGATGGTAGTTGTGAGTGAAACGTTTGAACTGTTAGACTCAGTCCAAGACCAGATTGGAATTGTAGATTAGGAAATTAAAATGACCACTCCTGAAGATGGTAAACATTGTAATCCTCTAATTACTTGTTTATTGAGTTCTTCTTTAGTATTTCTAAATATAGTCAAGAACAATGTTGATACCAGAACTCAAGTTGAGTCCTCTTACTGTTCATCCTGGATTCCATGTCAATGTTGTTATAGATCTAAATCTATAGAATAATATTATATATTGTTTTAATTGATAATATAATGTAATGTGTATAGTACTAATGTGTCTTAATAGTGAAATAAAACAGTGTGTGAATAGGAAACATTTATCTAGTTTGATGTGTGTGTATATCATCAATGTGATGTTTATGCTAAATAAGTAAAGAAAGCTCGTTACCGCCCCCACGTTTAGCTAGGGCGGCAATATGGCAGCGCCGTACTAGCCTCAAAGATAGCAAAACGTATATCAGAGAGAAGTGTTCTATTAAGTTACATTGTAAGACAATGTTTGTACTACTACTGGCTAGTATCTTCTTGTTATGTGTGAGTGAAGTTATTAGTAACTGTCCACAAAACTCAGGTAAATGACATATATATACCGTTAGTACATCATTTAATTTATTAACTATATTCAAGGTATCTACCTTTTGTTCAATGGAGATTGTTATCCTAATGGCTCCTACATCAATCATATTTACATCACACCAGGACAAACTAACTATTCCCAACCACTCCAGTGTGTGTTACCTAATTCCACTTTGTCTGGAGGAGAGTGGGTTAATCCTAATGGACAACCTGTAAACTGTACATACAGTATTAACAATGACCCCCTTCTCTGTGATGTCTCTGATACTCCAGCTAATATCACTGTATACAGAAATGGTGCTGATAATTTTCATGAATCTGATTTTGGTGGTGATATGTTTAAGTGTTGTCTACCCAGTAGTTGTTCTGATCCTACTACCAACATCATCACTGTTCATATATTCAGTAAGTTATATCTCATTGTACTAGTACACACTGTCATTGTTACTGATCTACTATAGGACATGTAGAGATCATAGACTTCAGTGTTGTTGAACTTCCTTCTAATATGACAGTTGTTCCACAAACAATACAGACTTCATTGTGTATATAGTGGATTTTATTAATGAATTCAGGTGGTATAATAACAATACTCAACTCGACTGTACATCACCAACAGTTTGGATACAGCTGTGAAATTGGCCCAATTCAAATTCTTATATGGTATTAACAGTACAAGTTTCATTACTCTTACTGTTACGTGGGATGCAGAGGAAATCAATAGTGGAATATTTAGTCAGTCAAAACAATAATGGCGATCATGTATATAGGTGTTATATAGAGCTGTGGAGATTAAACGAAATCGTTTCTCTTACAGTAACTGGTAAGTACTTTTTTACTACTATAGTTACATGATGTCATATGTAATCCTATCAGCTCCAGGATTCACTCCCTCTCCTCCTACTCTGGTCAACAAGACAGCTACCACTATCACTGTCAGTTGGACACCTGTTCCATCTGATGCTGATGGATATGTAGTCAATGTCACTAGTTACACACACACTGTGACACACCAGGTAAAGGGAGGTAGTCAGAATGAGATAACATTGAAGGGACTGATACCAGCGAACAACTTATGACATCACAGTGAGAGCCTATCAAGACATCCTGGGACCTGCTAGTAATGTAATCAGTGTACAAACATTATCATCAGGTATTGTAATGTCTATAAATTTGCTCATTATCAAGTTAATTTTTCAGTTATTTCATTCAATCAATTGGACATTTGTGTCATCCATTACTGAACTAGAAGACACTCAATATCATATTGATTGTATCACAACTACTGTCAATGTTACTACTGATGTTTACTGGTTAGTGAATGGAGTGATGAAGTACAACTCAATGTACACATTAATTGATTCTGATTTCCTCATATACAACAACACACTACTGATATATCCTGATCCACTGGGAGTGTCAGTTAATGTTACCTGTATAGCAATGTATAAAGGAGTGAACTACAGTGACACTGTGATATTAGAAGGTATGTGAAATTTAGTTGTTCATCTTAACTAGGTTTATCTTTTTTCTAGTTCCCAGTAGTCCTCCATCTAATGTGATGACATATATTTTAAATGAGACTAGTATCAAAGTCAACTGGACTATGTCATCACAGACTAACTGGATATGTGATTGTCATTAACTCTACTACTGGAGTAGGTACCTAACAAGATATTATCTACTAGAGAAGATGAAGTTGTAATCAATGGACTAACATTAAGTAGATATTATGAGATCAGTGTGTTACTCATATAAAGATCTTCCTTCAATTAATAGTAGACAAAGATTGTTAAGGTTTGATGGTGAGTTGATATTTAGTATAAACACAATGTGACTTTATTGATTGTCTAGTTCCTACACCAGTAACTAGTCTCTCAGTCAGTGATGTCTCAAACCACTACTATTAGAGTGAATTGGACTAGTCCCAGTATTGAAGATGGTAATTATATGTATCATACTACAATATTTCCTATAGTCCATCTTGTCCTGAGTTATCATCAGTTAATGTGACATTGGTCTCTGTTACTCTCATCAGTCCAGCTACAACATTCAGTTATATATTAAGAGAATTGTTCAGTGGTATGAACTATACCCATCATAGTGAGAGCTGATAATATACTAGGAGAGTCTAGTCCAGTGATGATATTAGGTAAAACAGAACCAACAAGTAATTAATAGTTTTAATGTTTTAATAGAAACCTATAAAACAATTTTAGAACCTATGGATACCCAAAGTTGATCATTGTTTTTCATCTGTTAGTTTGACATCAAACAATATCACATGGGAAGAGATTGATTGTCATCTACGTAATGGTTAGAATCATTGAGTATATTGTGATGATTAGTAACAATAGTATGACATACAACCTGACCAGTTGTGAGAGATATGTCATTGTGAATGATCTAGTATTTGGTAATGTATATAACATGAGTGTAGCTGGTGTGAACTCTATTGGAAGAGGTCCCTTTAGTGATCCTATTGAAGTACAGATTGGAACTGGTAAGTACATTGTCAGTTCTAGTGAAATATACTTTTGTACTCACGTTCCTGGTCCAGTTAGTACACTATCCAGTTTGATGTCTACTACATGGCTGTTTATCTCATGGAGTGTACCTAGTTATATTCCTGTAGACTATCCTATTATCACATATGAGATAGGTACACTACTCGTCAGTGTGATTGTGGGTGTTCTCTTATTGATGAATTTAATCCAATGATAAAAACTAATACAAGTAGTATAAATGTGACTATAAGTGATCTGATAAGTAACACCTGTTATCTGTTTGGTGTACGTGGTTACACTGTTAATGGTTATGGACTATGGACAGTAATTGTTAATATGACACTTTCTAAGCCATCCACAATATGTAAGTTAGTAATACAAGTTCTGTTTAAAACTTCATTCAGTCCAGTATCTTCATCAGCTGTACCTTCTACAACATTGGTGTCAATAATATCTCCTCAACCAACATTAGGTACTACTGTTAAAGGTATGTAGAATATCAGAAATAATCACTATGTTTAAAATATCTCTACAGTCACTTCATCTACCCACTACTACTATTACTGTACTGGGTGTACTAGTTGGTATACTGTTGATTGTAGTGATAGTTAGTGTTGTTTGTCAATATACTGTAATATTATATGTCATTGAAGAGTATGTGAAATATATAATGCTTACAGTTATTAAGAATTTTCACTATTGCAGACTCAAAATCATTGGGAACTAATACAGTTAAAGGAACAGATAGTAGGTAAGTTGTCATATTTCTGTTATGTTGTGTTAAACTCATACACTGTCTATCTATAGACCTGATGAAGATATTGAAATGAATGTCTGTGAGCCCTACAGTCCTACATCAGTGTAAACCAAACTGATGATATTTATGATGAGTGTCAACCACCAGTAGCCATACCCAGTGTATATGAGTGTTAGCATAATATATCAGTAACACGATGTTAATTGTTATGTTTAGTTTTATATTGAGCTGTTGTAGTTTAATGTATCTTAACAAAATATTGTAGTTTATTAGTAGTATATTTTATTTGTTTTATTAAAAACTAAACATTTTTGTAAAAGTAAAAATAATTATAAAAATTGTTTTTACTACTATAAAGAAAGCATATAAAACTGTTTGAAGTCCATGTATGACTGACCTGATAAAAGTCCCCTTATCAGCACAACATTTTATAAGGGGAGGTATCTATGATGGTTTTATAACTCTACCTGTCAAGACAATGTCAATTTCTTACAGAAGATGCTTTCGAAATACAAACACAATTGGTTTTTTAAAAAAAAATGTAATAGTTGTGGTATATCCAACATATATATATTACATCTGTATATCTAATAAACAGAGACTTGTAGACTACATACAATATGATTATAAAAATACGTAGTGTTTTAACTCAAATTGTATTGTACTAAATCCTTATAACAATACATACCTTAGTCATAAATTATTACCTACAAACTTTATTCATTTTTTATAACTGAAATATAACTTCATCTCAAGTTAAATGTTGTTCTATTTTAGTAAATATTTTAAAATATATGTCGTTTAATATATACTTACTACTTCCATTGTTACTATAATCAGTTAGTGAAGTCACTAAGAGGTGGTAAAATATAACAAAATTATAAATGACAAACTTATTTACTATTATTGAGAATGATGTGGGGTTAATCCTGTCAGTGTTCATGTTTCATTTGCTTACCGTA
>NW_024535868.1:0-10154 GCF_016097555.1 Gigantopelta aegis
GGTCGGAAAACAGTGGTGATGTCAGGTGTTCGCGAAAGGTGAACATATCCTGCCACACCGGTATCACAGGTTATAGGTACTGCTACAGCTGGCAAGCCCTTCACTTCATCTAAAACAGGGGCGGGACGTGGCGCAGTGGTAAAGCGCCCGCTCGGTCTGGGATCGATCCTCGTCGGTGAGCTCATTGGGCTATTTCTCGTTCCAGCCAGTGCACCACGACTGGTATATCAAAGGTCGTGGTTTGTACTACCCATCCTGTCTATGGGATGGTGCATATAAAAGAGTCCTTGCTGCTAATCGAAAAGAGTAGCTCATGAAGTGGCGACAGCGGGTTTCCTCTCTCAGTCTGTGTGGTCCTTAACCATATGTCTGACGCCATATAACCGTGAATAAAATGTGTTGAGTGCGTCGTTAAATAAAGCATTTCCTTCCTTCATCTAAAGCAATGAAAAAATGTGCAATAGTGTCATCAAAGAAATGAAAAAGTATGCACAATTTCAAAATATGGAATAGCATCAGCCACTACAGTAGTAATGTATCATATTTAGTAAGAAATAGCCAAATATGTCAACCATAAGATTTTTTTTTAATGCCCTTCAAAATCCCTGGACATCCTAACCATGATGGAACAACGCCTGTGTCAGAAAGACATGACGCTGTTTAACCTGGTATGTCGTTTCACCGATCTCCTGCTTAATCTTCTAAAAAAAACATATATAGCAAAATCAATGAACTGACGAATGAGTGATTCAATGAATGAATGAATGAACGAACGAATGAATGAATATTAAAGGGACTGTCCTGAGTTTCCTGCATTGTAAGATGTTTCCGACTAATAAAATCGTTTAACTGCTAAACATACTCAAGTATCAGTGTTTGTATATTCAATGTGTTTCTGGTCGTCTTAATATTTGTAAGAAGCCCAAACTGGATTTTGTCTTCAAATAATTTCGTACGTACGAAAACAAAATAGTTTAGGAAATAAAATGAAATTTAACATAGTACGAATACTATATAGAACGATCAGAAACGTGTTTAATATACAGCCACTAATATTTTATGCAGAAAAATATGTTTGATATGTAATTACAATCGTTAAAAGGTTTCTGTTTGTCGATAACATTTTAAACATTGCAGCAAACTCTGGACTGTCTCTTTAAATACATACATAAGTAAGTAAATAAATAAATAAATAAATAAATAAATCTACTTTGAGCAAGTGGCGGGTTTTAGCTTAGTCGGTAGAGCGCTCGCATAAGGTGCTTGCGTCATGTAGGATCGAAACACCTCGGTGGACCCATTCTCACAACGAAGGCCGTGGTATGTGTTGCCCTGTTTGTGCGTGAAAGCGCATATTAAGAATCCCTTGCTGCTAATGGTAAAATGTAGCGGGTTTCCTCTCTAAGATTATGTCAACATTACCACACGTTTGACATCCAATAGCCGATGATTAATAAATCAATGTGCTCTAGTGGTGTCGTTAAAAATATTTTTTTACTCTGAGCAAATGACATGTTCATATACAGTGGAATCCCTATAAACCGGACACACTAGAAACCAATCAAAATGTCCGGTTTTAAGAGGTATCCGGTTTAGAGAGGTTAAGTTCTGTACTGAATTTTAACAAAGTACCGTGAAAAATGTCCGGTTTGGGGGATTTCCGGTTTACAGAGGGTCCGGTTTTGAGAGGTTTCACTGTACACCGGTAAAACGATGACTCAGGTATTTCTCTACGGTAAGGGCATCATCCCACTGTAGTCCGGTGTTCGTTGTACACTTATTGCATTATGCTGCGGGTTAAGCTCTAGATAAGGCCAAGGCGACTAGGTGCAAGATTTTCGTGTTCAACTTGCTTGTTAATCAGCCATTTGTATCTCTCTGTTAGCGCTGTTGTTTTCTGCTTTCTGATCATTCAGCAAAGTCGTTGAAGATCCGCCAGATAGCAGCTATCGCCATCTAACACCCATTAACCGGAATGCTTTGTCGTGTGCAACTGTTACAGTCATTATGCCGGTGCAGGACCTCGTGCAAGATGCACCGGGGATGTAGTATTCAGAACGAAAACGAAGGAAGGAAGAAATGTTTTATTTAACAAGGCACACGGAGAGGCACGTAGCCCAGTGGTAAAACGCTAGGTTGATGCGCGGTCGGTCTGGGATCGATCCCGGTCGGTGGGCCCATTTGGGTTATTTCTCGTTCCAGCCAGTGCACCACAACTGGTATATCAAAGACCGTGGTATGAGCTATCCTGTCTGTGGCTGGTGCATATAAAAAATCTCTTGCTACTAATGGAAAAAACAATTAAGCGGGTTTCCTCTCTATGCCTATAAAAATTACCAAATGTTTGACATCCAATAGCCGATGATTAATAAATCAATGTGTTCCAGTGGTGTTGTTAAAGAAAACAAAGTCTTTTTAACGAGGCACACTCTACACATTTTAGAGAGAGAGAGAGAGAGAGAGAGAGAGAGAGAGAGAGAGAGAGAGAGAGAGAGAGAGAGAGAGAGAGAGAGAGAGAGAGAGGGGAGAGAGATGGAGGGGGGGGGGGGGGGGGGGGGGGGGGGTAGGGGGTTAGACTGTGGGGGTTTTTCGAGAAAAGAAAGCAATCCTGAAATTGAAATCCCATCGATTATCACTCTCATATGACAAAGCCTCAAAACCAATCGAAAAAAAACCCCACGCTTTACAAAGCAAGATAGCATTTCAAATTTAGGCTTTGCTGCTCAGTCGTGGCAAACGATTGATATTTAACTGTCTTTAGAGTGTTTGTTCTATGGGTTTTTTTTACTGTCAGCAAGACTGTTTTCTCTTCAGATCTATTTAGACAATTACGCACATCACAGAAGTGTTTTGTCGATTGCAATCCCCGATGGTGTGATAAGCTAATACTGACCTCTGTGTTCTAGCATGTGTCGAAATTAACCGAGCGATGACGTCCCAGGTCATGTGGCGTGTCAGTCATTCAGAATAGAGTACTGTGAATGCAATTGTTTTCGTTGTGGTCTAATTTTCATGTAATTATTCTTATATTAAGGAAGGAAGGAAATGTTTTATTGAACGACGCACTCAACACATTTTATTTACGGTTATATGGCGTCAGAGATATGGTTAAGGACCAAACAGATATTGAGAGAGGAAACCCGCTGTCGCTACTTCATGGGCTACTCTTTTCGATTAGCAGCAAGGGATCTTTTATATGCACTATCCCACAGACAGGATAGTGCATACCACCACCTTTGTTACATTCGTGGAGCACTGGTGTGGGACGATAAATAACCCAATGGGTCCATCGAGAGGGTTCGATCCTAAATCGACCGCACACCGAGCGAAAGCTTTACCACTGGGCTACGTCCCACCCCTAATTCGTATAATAGTGCAGCTAACGAATTTAAGTACACAACAAAAATATAATATATGTATACATATAACATTTTGTTTTACGATACTTCTGTTTCGATCCACGAATTTAATTCAGTTGCCTATCTGGAGTGGGTGCACAACCTCTAGTGGGTGTCCTAATCCTACTTGATCCTACTTGATCCTACTTGATCCTACTTGTGGTATTAACTGCTCTGTCAAAACGTAGGAAAAGAAAGAAATGTTTTATTTAACGACGCACTCAACACATTTTATTTACGGTTATATGGCGTCAGACATGTGGTTAAGGACCACACAGATTTTGAGAGGAAACCCGCTGTCGCCACTACATGGGCTACTCTTTGGACTAGCAGCAAGGGATCTTTTGTTTGCGCTTCCCTCAGGCAGGATAGCACAGACCATGGTCTTTGTTGAACCAGTTATGGATCACTGGTCGGTGCAAGTGGTTTACACCTACCCACTGAGCCTTGCGGAGCACTCACTCAGGGTTTGGAGTCGGTATCTGGATTAAAAATCCCATGCCTCGATTGGGATCCGAACCCAGTACCTACCAGCCTGTAGACCGATGGCCTAACCAAGACGCCACCGAGGCCAGTGTCAAAACGTAGGTCCACCTCGAACTTTGACTCGGCTGGTATTATTTGGTTTAGAATTTAAATTTTCAGAATTGATGCGGAGATAGATCACAAAGAAGAGGTGGGTGTATTTAGTTTGTTTACGTCCTCCTCATCTGCCTTGGTCCATCCTCAATGGCCATGGTGCCCCCTCCCTTGAATTGATACCCTAAATATTTCCCGTTACATTCTTCATATAGCCAAGGCACTTTTTATTACTTCGACGTTACCCGCAAATATTTTAAAAACAAGCAACATATAGACCATTTTTGCTCCAAGTGCGGTTTTATGTCCTAACAAGAAAAGTCCGGCAAAAGTTGACGTCATACCGCGGATAATTTTTTTTAAAACGCCCCCCCCCCCCCCCCCAAAAAAAAAAAAAAAAACCCCCCCCCCCCCCCCCCAACCCCCCAAAAAAAAAAATTAAGAAAGATAGAAAAAAGTGTTGACATGCCAGGGTCAAAATCGACACGCGCGCTGATCAGAGACCAGAAACTTATTTTGTTTGGCCTTACTTGTAAGATTCTTTGCAGCACGTTCGTAACAGTAAAAATAAGACTAACCGTTTCCATTGGGAATAAGAAGAGTACATTAAAATAGGTATAAACCCGATAGCTCATAATTAACAATTTTATTATAAAGTTGACTTTTAAGACGAAAACCCTACCGAGTTAATTAAAACCTGAACTTCAGTTCTTATTTTGCGTTACCATGACGATATTAGCCAATATGATGGTTTCTTACACACCCTTTCGTGAGAACACCATGCGTTATTTTTGATAACACGTAGTTGTTTACACACGTACGTGTGTTAACAATTTCAAGAGATACGACTGGCTGCTCCTAGGTGATGACCAGGTCATCAATGCCATACGTCCAATAAAAAACATCAGGGTTGAAATCAATTACACTGTGACGTATAGTTAACCTGGCAATCGTGTGTCTGTGACGCGTAAGTCAGCTACAAGTGCAACGAGTTGTAAATATCTTTTTATTCGATAAAGATGTTAAAATTTGCTGTGTTTTTGAGCTCGTTAGATACACTTAACAACAACTTGTTGTGAGATAAATGGTATCTAACGGCCACTCATGTGTTATTTTCTATGCACTTACTACTCTAGTGTGCATAGGGTATATGCAGCAGGTTACAATGTCTTTGTCACGTATTTGGATCAAGAATATAAAGTGCAATGGTTTGGTGTTCCAATGTTTGTTCCGTATATTAAACCATTGGCCACGGAAGACTTTGAACCAGTCAATTATTTATGACTCATCGAACGCATTGTAACGTACCAGGTGTTTGTGTCGTAACATTTGAATATCTGTGTCAAATATTAATGTAGGTTATTGAACACTACGCACAATACATATATAGGCCTATGTACGTTGGTATAAAATGCAGCCAATTGATCCGGATGCAATTGTTGTCTTAAATCTATGTTTACCTTACGGTTCTAAGTGAAATGTATTTCTGTGTTACCATATAGAAACTGTCAACCCCTGTACCGGGCCCAATTTCAGAAGAACAACATCGTACGACAACGTACGAACTTGATTCGATATGTCGTACATTCTCACACAATATTCGTACGTTCTCTCCTAAACGTGTCATCGTCGTCAGTTGTTATATAAAGGATCGCGTGTTTTCCCCGTGCATATACTAGCAATTCCGGCGAGTGCACCACAACTGGTACATCAAATGTTGTGGTACGTGCTATCCTGTCTGTGGGATGGTGCATATTAAAGCTCCCTTGCTACTTATGGAAAATGTAGCGGGTTTTCTCTCTAAGACAATATGTTGAAATTCCCAAATGTCTGATATTCACTTGCCGATGATTAATAAATCAATGTGCTCTAGTAGTGTCGTTAAACAAAACAAACAAACAGATAAAAAACAAACAAACAAGCAAACAAAAACCCACTCACTAGCAAAATATATATAATAGAGTGAACTATTTTTGTTCACAATACTAATAAACAACAACACATATTTCCTGTCATTGTTTGACACTTAATAAGCTTAATACGAATGACGAATTTTGCGAAGACTCAGTTTCAATTTGTCCGTAATCCGTATGCGAATACGTACACGTAATCCATAATGTATAGAGTACGGAGACACACATATGGAATCTACTCAAAATACATTTATGAAAATGTTATTGCTACGGATTACACATTGCCGATTACGAAAACCTTTTACGCATACGTCTTACGGATAAATAGAATTTGCGCCTTACGATTAAAATGTAAGTCGCAAATTTGGTCCGAAACTATCGTAGGTTAACATCATTTTTTTTTTTTTTTTAAATCTTCGGACGCACGAATTCTTCGAGAAATCGTCATATCCCTCGTACGAAAATCATACGTGTATAATTCCACACTTGCAACTTTGTAAAACTGGGCCGTATCTATCATATAAATAAAATGTGTACCCAGGACAATGTGCTTGAACTTTATTTGGATACTAGCGCGAATATAATCTAATTTAATAAATTAATAATGTTATTATCTTTTACCGTTGATTAAAAAAAGTTAGTTTCTTCAGAATAAAATCAACATTAATTATTTTGACTTTTTTTTTCAAAACAAATTTGATGTACCAATCGCTAGGGCCCTCGCAAAATTTAACCAAGACGACTGTTTGTGACTCAAACTTTCAATTAATATTCATGCCAATGTTGGCTTATAAAAAGCTGCAAATTGTGCACACATATCAAAAGAAGGAACAAAGCAAATATGTTGTATTTAACTATGCACTCAATATATACTCTTCAAAAAAAGAAACGCATAACTGGTATATGTTATGATTGGATTGCAAATTTATAGCATCATATCTTTGCTCAATACCAGAGCAGTAAAATTGAAACTTGTTAAACATGATCAGATCATCACTTGGAATGAAATCGTCTATCAAATCAACAGGATTAGGCCACCGTATCAAAGTCACGGTCATGGATACTAATATCGAGTATGAGCCCCATGAGCAGCAATGACGGCTTGGCACCTCCTACGCATGGAATCAAATAATGCTTGAAGCACAGGCTGGGGAATTGTAGCCCATGTTTGTTGCAAAGCCTGGAGCAGCTGGGGTAGCGTTTGTGGCGCAGGGTTACGTTGCCGTAAACGTCGATCTAGTTCATCCCACAGGTGCTCGATGGGGTTAAGATCAGGTGATCTTGAAGGCCATGGCATCACTCCGACATTGAGTTGATTCAGGAAGTCTGTTGTTATATGTGCACTATGTGGTCGTGCATTGTCGTGCTGGAAGATGACATTTTCTGCGTTGATGAAAGGTATGGCGTGACGCTGGAGAATTTCGTTGCAGTAACGTTGGGCTGTTAGATGACCTGGGACATGTACAAGGTCTGTTCTGCCAGTGTAAGTGATGGCCGCCCATACCATAAACCCCCCCCCCCCCCCCCCCCCCCCCCCCCCCCCCCCCCCCCCCCCCCCCCCCGTCCACATCTGTCCACCTGCCGCACACAATTATTGGCATAACGCTCGTTACGTCGTCGGTAAACTCTAGCTCTGCCTCGGCGCGTTGAAGCAAAAAACGCGACTCGTCGCTTCAAGCCACTCTTCGCCACTGCTGTCGACGCCATATCAGACAACGTCTGCACCATGTAAGCCGTAGACGCCTATGTTGCGCGGTTAAAATTATCCGTCTAGCTGGTCTTCTAGCTCGGATATTCGCTTCACGTAAACGGTTTCTTACGGTCTGGTCCGAAATTCTTCGCATCCCAGGTATGGCAGAAGTTGATGATGAAGCAGTTAGGAATCTGTCACGTAAATAATGTAGACGTATGTATCTGTCTTGCGCCGGTGTGGTAACTCTGGGACGACCGGATCTGGGGCGGTCACGTGACACTCCAGTTTGCTGATAACGGTGCCAAAGCCTAGATATTGTACTCTGAGATGTGTTGAAAAGACGTGCAACTGTTGATTACGATTCCCCAGCTTCCATCCGGCCAATTGCATTGTTACGTTGTGATTCTGTCAGCCTGGGCATAATTTCAACGTTACGTAGCGACACTATCGATAATGCGTGTGTGAATGTAACTCAATTTTCTGTCAAGGGGTAGTGCACGTGCTGTACGTGCATGATTTGTAAGTGATAAATGTGAGCTCTGCAACCATTATTATGGATATTGTGAAAAACATATTTGCACGTGCTGACGTCAAATCATGCGTTTTGTCAGCTTCAGAATTGCATGATATCATATCCACTAGCTATAGAATAAGATAATACTAAAACATTCACTATTGTGTTATTTCAAAATTAATGGTATGAAAAATATGCTCTATGCGTTTCTTTTTTTAAGAGTATATTTGAATTTACAATTACCATAAGAGATGAATATATTAAACCTTATTATTGTAATAAACCTTCAAAACATCTGATTAAATTGTGTACGATTTGACCACTACACCCACACTGATGCATGACATGTGTTATTATATTGTATATCATTACTATGCATGTATTGCCCATTTATCATTGGCCGTTATCAATTGTAATCTGTTGCTACTTGCCATTCCCCACAATTATATTATTTTATTTATAAATGGGTATATATGCCTACAGAATGTATATTTTTGAAAAATTAATTGTATACTGTGTTATGGAATGAATGAATGAATGAATGAATGGTTAACGACACCCCAGCACGAAAAATACATCGGCTATTGGGTGTCAAACTATGGTAATGGAAAAACAAAGTGATGATCAACATCAATATAAAAATTCAACAGTTAAGTAAAAACACAGTGTAAAAGACTGTGTAAAAATACAAATATCACAGAATTTTATGGATACTGAATTTTACTCAAAACTTCAAATTTTGTGCTGTATTGGCCATTCTCAAAGAGAATGTTACACCCCTGCACCACGGTGAGGTTACAGCACACGCAGGGGACTGTGTTATGGCGTCGGACATATGGTTAAGAACTATACATATGGCAGAAAGGAACCCACTTCAGCTAAGCCATAGGATACTCTTTCCGATTAACAGAAAGGCCTATTTAAAGGGACATTCTTGAGTTTGCTGCAATTTGTAAGATGTTATCGACTAACAGAGACTTTTTAACGATTGTAATTACATATCAAATATATTGTTCTACATAACATATTAGTGGCTGTATATTAAACGTGTTTCTGGTCGTTCTAATATTTGTACAAGGTTAAATTTCATTTTATTTCCTAAAGTATCCAGTTTGGGCTTCTTACAAATATTAACACGACCAGAAACACATTGAATATACAGACACTGATATTCTAAACAAGAAAATATATTTAATATGTAAGATTAATCGAAGAAATATTTTATTAGTGGAAACATCTTACAATGCAGCAAAGTCGGGAATGTCCCTTTAATAAGCACCAGTTCACAGACAGAATAGTACATAAAGTCACAAACCCTAGATTCAACCGGTGAAAATGGACACTAAGTTTGGTTAATGGACACTTGTAACATATCTTTATAAAGTTAAAATACAGAGACACAAGAGTCTGTGATCTTGAAACGGGGAAATACCCCCTGAAAATAGACTATAGCTCGTCTCTATAACTGTTACGTCCCAGAGGTACGTGTATTTTTAGAATTATTAAACAAACACCAGTATATCCAGAAACATTTTGGACGTTCAGAAATGAATAATCCAAACAATAAAATCTAGAAGCTAATGTAAACTGGATGCGGCGCATGCGTGCGGTCCGACTTTTGCATCTGCTACGTCTGACCGGCCTCGGTGGCGTCGTGATTAAGCCATCGGTCTACAGGCTGGTAGGTACTGGGTTCGGATCCCAGTCGAGGCATGGGATGTTTAATCCAGATTCCGACTCCAAACCCTGAGTGAGTGTTCCGCAAGGCTCAGTGGGTAGGTGTAAACCACTTGCACCGACCAGTGATCCATAAACGGTTCAACAAAGGTCATGGTTTGTGCTATCCTGCCTGTGGGAAGCGCAAATAAAAGATCCCTTTTTGCTAAACGGAAAGAGTAGCCCATGTAGTGGCGACAGCGGGTTTCCTCTCAAAATCTGTGTGGTCCTTAACCATATGTCTGACGCCATATAACCGTAAATAAAATGTGTTGAGGGCCGTCGTTAAATAAAACATTTCGTTCTTTCTTTCTCGATACGTCGCGGCTTACGGTTTGGTC
>NW_024535869.1:0-13877 GCF_016097555.1 Gigantopelta aegis
GGCCCCAAAATTTATTTTTCCCTTATTAACCAAATATTTGGGCCAAGGACTAAATAAATTTCCCTATAATTCGCCTACAGAGGCGTACATACGATACATACATTTCCCTTTACATTTACACATTTTATTTTTAGGGGTGGGGTGAATTAGATGTCAAAACACAATAGCAATGCTTTCAGCACTTAGTGCGTACTTGTATGGCGGTCATTGCCTCATATACTGACTTTCAGAAGGGGTTCTCTATTTTATAAGTGGGGAGACCCTGTGTGACTGGTTTCTATCCATTATGTACCAAAAACCTTTGTTTATTCGACTACTTAATAACACCATTCGGCAAAAACAATTTTTGAAAATTCGGCCCCAAAATTTATTTTTGCCCCTTATTCACCAAAATTTGGGCCAAGGACTAAAATAAATGTTCCCTATAATCGCCCACGGAGAGCGTAATACGATACATACATTTCCCTTTACATTTAAACATTTTATTTTTAGGGTTGGGGTGAATTAGATGTCAGAACCACAAATGCAATGCGTACTTGTTTGGCGTTCATTGGCCTCATATACTGACTTTCAGAAAGGGGTTCTCATATTTATAGAGTGGGGGAGACCCTGTGTGACGGGTTTCTTCCATTATGTACCAAAAAAATGTGTTTATTCGACTACTTAATACACACCATTCGCCAAAAAACAATTTTGGAAAATTCGGCCCCAAAATTAATTTTTGGCCCTTATTCACCAAATATTTGGGCCAAAGGACTAAAATAAATGTTCCTATTATTCGCCAACAAAGAGCGTACATGCGATACATACATTTGCGTTTACATCTAAACATTTTATTTTTAGGGAGGGGTGAATTAGATGTCAGAAACACAAATAGCAATGCTTTCAGAACTATAGTGCGTACTTGTATGGCGGTCATTCCTCATATTACTGACTTTCAGAAGGGGTTCTCATATTTATAGAGTGGGGAGACCCCTGTGTGACTGGTTTTCTATCCATTATGTACCAAAAACTGTGTTTATTCGACTACTTAATACACACCATTCGGCAAAACAATTTTTGGAAAATTTCGCCCCAAAATTAATTTTTCCCCTTATTAACCAAAATTTGGCCAAGGAATAAATAAATTTCCCTTAATTACCCCCAAATTTTCCTTTACATTTACACTTTTATTTTTAGGGGTGGGTGAATTAGATGTCAGAACACAAATAGCAATGCTTTCAGCACCATAGTGCGTACTTGTATGGCGGTCATTGCCTCAATACTGACTTTCAGAAGGGGTTCTCATATTTATAGAGTGGGGGAGACCCTGTGTGACTGGTTTCTATCCATTATGTACCAAAAACTGTGTTTATTCGACTACTTAATACACACCATTCGGCAAAAATCAATTTTTGAAAATTTCGCCCCAAAATTTAATTTTTCCCTTATTCACCAAAATTTGGGCCAAGGAATAAATAAATTTCCTATAATTGCCCACGAAGGCGTAATACGATAAATACATTTCCCTTTTACATTTACACTTTTTATTTTTAGGGTGGGGTGAATTAGATGTCAGAAACAAATAGCAATCTTTCAGCACATAGTGCGTACTTGTATGGCGGTTATTGCCTCATATACTGACTTTCCAGAAAGGGTTTCTATATTTATAGAGTAGGGGAGACCCTGTGTGACTGGTTTCAATCCAAATTATGTTCCAAAAACCTTTGTTTATTCGACTCCTTAATACACACCATTCGGCAAAAATCAATTTTTGAAAAATTCGTCCCCAAAATTTATTTTTCCCTTATTCACCAAAATTTGGGCCAAGGACTGAAATAAATGTTCCTTAATCGCCCAGGAGAGCGTATATACGATACATACATTTCCCTTTACATTTAAACATTTTATTTTTAGGGTTGGGGTGAATTAGATGTCAGAACACAAATAAAGCCCAATGTGCGTACTTGTTTGGCGGTCATTGGCTCATATACTGACTTTCAGAAGGGGTTCTCATATTTATAGAGTGGGGTAGACCCCGTGTGACTGGTTTCTATCCATTATGTACCAAACACTTTGTTTATTCGACTACTTAATACACACCATTCGGCAAAATACAATTTTTGAAAATTTCGCCCCAAAATTAATTTTTCCCCTTATTAACCAAATATTTGGGCCAAGGACTACAATAAATATCCCTATACCCCATTTGCCTTTACATTTACACATTTTATTTTTAGGGGTCGGGTGAATTAGATGTCAGAACACAAATAGCAATGCTTTCAGCACCATAGTGCGTACTTGTATGGCGGTCCTTGCCTCATATACTGACTTTCAGAAGGGTTCTCATATTTATACAGTGGGGGACCCGTGTGACTGGTTTCTATCCATTATGTACCAAAAACTGTGTTTATTCGACTACTTAATATACACCATTCGCCAAAAATCAATTTTGGAAAATTCGGCCCCAAAATTTATTTTCCCCCTTATTCAACCAATATTTGGGCCAAGGACTACAATAAATATTCGGTATAATTCGCCAACGCAGGGCTACATACGATACATATATTTGCGTTACTTTAACATATTAAGGTTTAGGGGTGGGAGTAAGATAATACTGTATTGTAACTAGTGTTAACCGTAAGACAATCCACATTATATTAAGTTCGGTAAGAAATACTGTCATTGCCCCAGAGTGTTAAACCGTTAAGACAATGTAACATATATATTAAGTTGTTGATAAGACTAATACATATGGTAGTAGTGTTAAACCGTTAAGACAATGTCACCTGATAAGGTTGTGGTAAGGAAATACTGTATTGTACTAGTGTTACCCGTTAAGAAATGTCACATTATTGGAAGGATCTGGTCCAGATACTACGGATGTACTTAGTTTGAACCGTTAAGGGACAATGTCACATTATATTAAAGGTTTCCTATGAATAAGCCTAATACTGTATGTATAGTGTTAACGGTAAGTTTTTGGAATTTAATACTGTATTACTAGTGTTAACCGACTAGACGACAAGATCACATTAATTATGGTTTCAGCACTATAGATAATACTGTTATGGCGGTCACTAGTGTTAACCGTTATCTGAATGTCACGTATATTAAGGTTCTGGATAGATAGAGTACTGTATATGTGTGAGTAGTCCCTAACCGTAAGTACAAACCACATATATTAAGGTTGTACTTATATACTTATTGTACCTAGCAAAAATCCAATTAGACAATTCGTCACATATATTAGGTTTGAGCTAAGATCACCACGTATTTGTACTAGTGTTAACCGTAAACAATTTCACATAATATAAGGTGCTGGAAGATAATTCTGTATGGTACTACATGTACCGTTAAGCCAATGTACAACATTGTATATTAAGCTGTAAGCGTGAATACTGTATTGTGAGAAAGTGTCTAACCTTAGACAATACTTTACATTATATCCCCCCCCCCCCCCCCCCCCCGCAATATGGTAGATAAGGCGTGTATGGGTGTGTAAACGCCCCAGACAATTCACATGAATTACTGGTTTTACGTAAGATATAGTACTTATATTTACGTAGTGTAAGTGGTTAAGACCATTATGGACTAATAAGGTTGTGGAAGATAAACTGTATTGATACTGTGTAACCGTTAAGGACAAAAGTCACATTATATGGACACTTCTGGCCCCAAAAATACTGTATTGTACTAGGTCACCGTTAAGGTTTTGGCCAAGGATAATACTGTATGTTACTATTTAACCGCCCAAGCACAATGTACACACGATACATACAGGTGCCTTTAAATATCCATACTGTAGGACTAAGGTAACTCGTTAAGACAATGTCAGAACAAATATAGCAAAGGTTTCACCACTGACAGTGCGCGTACTGTATGGCGGTCACTTGCGCCCCTAGGGTAACCGTTGCCAAAAGGGTGTGATTATATTAAGGTTTGGTAAGATAAACCGTATTGTGGCTAGTGATTAACCGTAAGACACTGTGTACCATTAACTTTGTTTATTCTGACCAAGATAATACTGTATTGTACTAGTTTGTATCAATTAAGAACAATACCAAATAGTGTTGACCGTATTACCATTATGCACATATGTATGGTTCTGGTAAGATACTAAACTATATATTTCTAGTGTATCCGTTACGCCGGGCGTCACATACGTCGTAAGTTGCCTAAGATTAATACATGTTATGTAGGGGTGGGGTGAAGAACCGATTTAAGACACACCACCCATGATATTTAAGGTTTTGGTAAGACAATATGAATTCGACTAGCGGTCATTGCCGTAGACTGACAATCCGAAAGGGTTGAGATTAATAGAAATGGAGAATAATACTGATGGGAGTAGTCCTATCGTTAAGTACAAAAAACTTTGTCCATTCGACTACTGAATACACACCGTTCGGCCCATAAATCGTATTGTACTAAATCGGTCTCGTTAAGGGACAATGGCCAATATTATATAAGTATTGGGTAAAGCTATAACTGTAATTGTTCGTATATTCGCCCACGCGGGCGTCAGACGATACAACATTTTCGTACGACAATACAACATCTTTTAAGGTTTCTGGGTTGATAAGATGGTCAGAAAAATATAGCAATATGCTTTCAGCAACTATATGCGTACTTGTATGGCGGTCATGCCCCCATATAGGACTTCCGAAAGGGTTCTGATATTTATAGAGTGGAGGAGACCGTTGTGAGTGGCCCTATCCTATGTACCAAAAAACTTTGTGATTCGCCTACTGAATACACACCATTCGGCAAAAATCAATTTTTGAAAATTCGCCCCAAAATTATTTTTGCCCTTATTCACCAAACATTTGGCCAAGAATGAAATAAATGTTCCTATAATTCGCACGAAGAGCGTACATACGATAATACATTTCCCTTTACATTTACACTTTTTATTTTTAGCGGATGGTGAATTACTATGTCAGAAACAAATAGCAAGCATTCAGCATCATAGTGCGTACTTGTATGGCGGTATTGCCTCATATACTGACTTCCAGAAAGAGTTGTCATATTTATAGAGTAGGGAGACCCTGTGTGACTGGTTTCAAATCCATATGTTCCAAAACCTGTGTTTATTCGACTACTTAATACACACCATTCGGCAAAATCAATTTTTGAAAATTCGTCCCTCAAATTTATTTTTGCCCTTATTCACCAAACATTTGGGCCTAGGACTGAAATAAATGTTCCTGTAATCGCCCACGGAGAGCGTATATACGATACATACTTTCCCTTTACATTTACCATGTTATTTCGGGGGGGGGGTGAAAGTAGATGTCAGAACAAATATAGCAAGGCTTTCAGCACTATAGTGCGTAATTGTTGGCGGGTATTGCCCATTTACTGACTTCCGAAAGGGTTCGGATTTTATAGGTGGGGAGACCTGTGTGAGTCGGTCACCTATCCATATGTACCAAAAACTTTGTTTACGACTAAATATAACACCGTTCGGCAAAAATGAATTTTGGAAAATTCGGCTCAAACCCTATTTTGGCCTTCTCCACCCAAATTTGGGGCACGGACTAAAATAAATGTTCCTATATTCGCCCACGCAGGGAGTACATTACGATAAGTACATTTCCTTAGATTACACCTTTTTATTTTTAGCGGCAGTGGGGTGTGAACGTATGATTGTCCGAACACAATATTAGCAAATGCGTTCACCCCTACTATGTATGGCGTACTTGTATGGCGGTACATTGCCTCATGATTCTGACTTTCAGAAAGGGGTTATCAGTAGGTTATTAGGAGTCGGAGGAGACCCTGTGTGACGTGGTTTCTATCCATTATGTGCCCAAAAACTTGTTTATTCGACGTACTTTATATACACACCGTTCGGACAAAATATCAATTGTTTGAAAAATTTCGGCCCCAAAAAATTCGAATTTGTTCCCCGTATTAACCAGAATCTTTGGGGCATAAGGACTACAATAAATATTCCTATAATTCGCCCCAGTTGCCGTACCTACGATTACGTAGCAGTTGCCTTACATTTACACAAGGTTGGTTTCGGGTGGGTTGGAATTAGATCTGTCAGAACAGACAAATATAGCAATGCTTTCACCCATCAATAGTGCGTACTTGTTAGGCGGTCATTGGCTCAATATACTGACTCTTTCAGGAAGGTGGGTTCTATGATAGTTATACAGTGGAGGGAGACCCTGTGGTGACTGGTTCTATCAATTATGTACCCAAAAACTGTGTTTATTTCGGACTCTTAATACACACCATTTTCGGACATAAAAACAAGATTTTGATAAATTCGGCCCTCAAAATTTATTTTTCCCCCTTATTAAACCAAATATTTGGGGCCAGAAGGGATCTACCAATTAAGATATCCTATACCATTTCGCCTACGTAGGAGGGCTGGTACAGGGACCCTGATCGTACATACGATACATTACATTTCCTCTGGGACTCATTTACACATTTTATTGTTAGGGGGGGGTAACTAGATGTCAAAACACAGTATAGCAATTCTTTCAGCACTCTAGTGAGTACACTTGTTATGGCGGACCCATTGCCCTCATATAATGACTTTCAGAAGAGGTTCTCATATTATAGAGCGGTGGAGGAACCCTGTGTGACGGGGTTTCTGTAGCATTATGCTACAAAAAAGTGTGTTTATTCGAAACTACTTAAATAACACACCGTTCTTCAAAAAATCAAGTTTTTTGGAAAATTCCGGCCCTCCAAAATTTATTTCCCCCTTATTCACTCCAAAAACCATTTAGGGCCTGTAGGAATAGGAAATTAAAGTATGGTTCCTATAATTAGCTCACGCAGGGTCGTACATACGATCCCATACATTTCTTCTTTACATTTAAACATTTGATTTTTACGGATAGGGTGAATTAGATGTCAGAACACAAATAGAGAATGGCATTCAGCTACTCATATGTGGCGTACTTGTATGGCGGTCATGGGGCCCATATTACTGACTTCAGAAGGGGTTCTCATATTTATTGAGAGTGGGGGAGGATGGACGACCCCTGTGGGTGACTGGTTTCTATCCAGTTATGTAGCCATAAAAACCTGGGTTGTTGACTCGCTTACTTAATACACACCATTCGGACAAAAATTTACCAAGTTGTTTGAGAAAATTCGGCCCCAAAATTATCATTGTGTTTTCACCAAATATTGGGATAGGACTAAAATATTTGGGCCATAAGGACTACGCATAAATAGGTACCTTACATACATTGGCCTTTACATTTAACCACATTTTATTTGGAGGGGTCGGGTGAAATAGATGTCAGAGACGAACAAATAGCAATGAGTGTCAGCACCATGAAGTGCGTATGTTTTGGGCGGGTCATTGGCTTCTATAGTGAAGTTCAGGAAGGGGTTCTCATAGGATACAGTGGGGGAGCCCTGTGTGCTGGGTTTTATCATTATGTGCCATAGAAACCTGTGTTATTCGGCCTACTTAACTTACACCATTCGGCAAAATTAATTTGGAAAAATCAATTTTTGAAAAAAGTCGGGCCCCAAAAAATTTATTGTCCCCCTTATTAACCAACGATTGGGCCAAGGACTACAATTAAATATTCCCTATAATTCGCCTACTGAGGGTACCGTAAAGACGATAGTAAATTTCCCTTTAACATTTACACTTTTTATTTTTAGGGGGGGGGGTGAACTAGGATGTCAAAAACACATGATAGCAAGCTTTCAGCACCTTACGGGTTCCTTGTATGTGCGGCCAATTGGCCTCAAGTATAACGACTTTCCCAAGAGGTTCTCATAGTTATTATGAGTAGGGGGAGACCCTGGTGTGAAGTGTTCCATCCCATTAATGTACCGCAAAAAAGAATGTGTTTATTTGCGGACTAGCTTAATAACACACAGTTCGACACAAAAAACCATTTTTGGAACATTTAGGGCTCACAAGATTACTTTCTTGGACCTGAGGTCACGACAAATTTGTGGGGACAAAGACTAAAAAATAAGAAGGGTTCGTAATTATGCGCCACACGCAGTGCGGGCGTACACGCGATACAGTTAGATATGAGTTTACATGTAAACATTTTATTTTTAGCGGTTGGGTGGGAAATTAGATGTCAGAACACCAAAATAGCAATGCTTCAGAACCAGTTAGTGGCGTACTTGATGGCGGTGATTCGTTAACCTCCATTCGAGCGTGCAGAAGGGTTTCTTCATATTTTAAAGAGTCGGGGAGACCCTGGGTTGACTGGTTTGCGAGTCCTTATGTATCCAAATAAACACTGTGTTTATTCGAATACTTAATCACACCATTCGGGCACAATAAAGCATTTTTTGAAAAATTCGAGCCCCAAAATTATTTTTCCCCGTATAACCAAATATTTGGGGCCAAGGGACACAAATAAATAGGTCCCCTATAATTCGTCGCCTCATAGGGGTCGATCATACTATACAGTACATTTCCTTAGCATTGACCACATTTGTATTTTTAGGGGGCTGGGGGGGAACTATGATGGTGCAAAACAACATTAGAACATAGTGCGTACTTGTTCGGTTATTCCTCATATTCTACTTTCCAGAAAGGGTTTTATATTTATAGAGTGGGAGACCCCGGGTGCTGGTTTCAAATCCAAATTATGTTTCCAAAACCTTTGTTTTTCGACTCCTTAATACCCCATTCGGAAAAATCAATTTTTGGAAAATTCGGCCCCAAAATTTAATTTTTCCCCTTTATTAACCAAAATTTGGGCCAAGGACTAAATAAATTTCCCTTAATCCCCCAAATTTTGCCCTTTACCATTTTAACTTTTTTATTTTTAGGGGGGGTAATTAGATTCGAACACAAATACAAATGCTTTCACACCATAGTGCGTACTTGTTTGGGGTCTTGGCCTCATAACTGACTTTCAGAAGGGGGGGTTCCATATTTATAATTGGGGAGACCCCTGTGTGACTGTTTCTATCCATTATGTAACCAAAAACTGTGTTTATTCGACTTCTTAATAACACCATTCGGCAAAAATCAATTTTTGGGAAAATTCGGCCCCAAATTTAATTTTTCCCCCTTATTAACCAAACATTTGGCCTAAGGAATAAATAAATGTTCCATAATTTGCCCACCGGGCGTAATTACGATAATACTTTCCTTTCCATTTACACTTTTTATTTTTAGGGGTAGGGTTGAATTAGATGTCCAGAACACAAATAGCCAAACATTCAGCATCATAGTGGCGTATTGTCGGACGGTTATTGCCTCATATTACTGATTCCAGAAAGAGTTGTGATAATTTATAGGAGTAGGGTAGGAACTGGGTGACTGGTTCAAATCAAAAGGTTCCAAACCTTTTTTGTTTATTCGACTCATTATTTGACGTTCAGAAGAGGTTCTCAATTTATAGGTGGGGAGCCCCGTGGGACGGGTTTCTGTCCAATTATGTACCAAAAAAATGTGTTTTATTCGACTAACTTAATACACACCATTGCCAAAAAACAATTTTCGAAAATTTCGGCTCCAAAAATTAATTTTTGGCCTTATTCACCAAAAATATTTGGGCCAAAGAATAAAAAAATGTTCCTATTATTCGCCAAACACAGGGCCGTACATGCGATAATACATTTGGGTTTAATCTAAACATTTTATTTTTAGGGAGGGGTGAATTAGATGGTCAGAACACAAATAGCAATGCTTTCAAAACATAGGCGTATTGTATGGCGGTCGTAACCCTCAATTCGGACTTTCAGAAGGGGTTTCTCATATTTACAGAGTGGGGGAGACCCCGTGTGACTGGTTTCATTCCATTATGTTACCAAAAACTTTGTTTATTCGATACTTGATTAAACCACCATTTCGACAATAATCAATTTTGGAAAATTCGGCCCGAAAATGTATTTTTTGCCGTTTATTCACCAAACATTTGGTAAGGACTATAATAAATGATCCTATAACGCCGCAACATACGTACATTCCATTTGCCTTTACAATTTAACAAATTTTTATTTTTAGGGGGTGGGTGAATTAGATGTCAGAACAAAAATAGCAATGCTTTCAAGCCACCATAGTGCGTACTTGTATGGCGGTCTTGCCTCATATACTGACTTTCGAAGGGGTTCTCATATTTATAGAGTCGGGGAGAACCCTGTGTGACTGGTTTTATCCATTAATGTACCAAAAAAACGTGTTTATTCGAACTACTTAAACACACCATTCGCCAAAAAAACAAATTTTCAAAAAATTCGGCTCCAAAATTAATTTTGGGCCTTATTCACCAAACATTTAGGTAGGAATGAAATAAATGTTCCTATAATTAGGTCACGAAGAGCGTTATACGATAAATACATTTTCTTTACATATAACTTTTTATTTTTAGGGATAGGGTGGAATTAGAGTCAGAACACAAATAGCAATAATTCAGCACATAGTGGCGTACTTGTCTTGACGGGTTATTGCCTCAATAAAAAACTGAACTTCCAGAAAGGTTTTGATATTTTAGAGTAGGGTAGGGACACGGGGTGATGGTTCAAATCAAATATGTTCCAAAAACCTTTGTTTATTCGACTCCTTAATTAACACCATTCGGCAAAAAATAATTTTTGAAAATTCGTCCTTCAAAATTTTATTTTTGCCCTTATTCACCAAAAATTTGGGCCTAGGACTGAAATAAATGTTCCTGTAATCGCCCACGGAGGGTATATACGTACATACATTTCCCTTTACATTTGAAACTTTTTATTTTTAGGGTGGGGGGTGAATTAATATCAGAACACAAATAGCAATGCATTCAGGCATCATAGTGCGGACTTGTTTGGCGGTCAATTGGCTCATATAATGAATTTCAGAAAGGGGTTCTCATTATTTATACATTGGGGAGACCCTTTGTGAGGGTTTCTATCCATTATGTACCAAAAAATGTGTTTATTCGCCTTCTTAATTACACCATTGGCAAAAAATTAATTTTGGGAAAATTCGGCCCCAAAATTTATTTTCCCCCTTATTAACCAAATATTTGGGCCAAGGAATACAATAAATATCCCTATAAATTCGTACAGAGGGCGACATACGGATCTACATTTCCCTTTAATTTACACATTTTATTTTTAGGGGGTGGGGTTGAACTAGATGTCAAAAACACATAGAGCAATGCTTTCAGCACTTAAGTGGTACTTGTTGGCGGGCATTGCCTCCATATACGATTTCAGAAGAGGTTCCTATATTTATAGAGTTGGGGGACCCTGTGTGAGGGTTTTGTCCATTTATGTACCAAAAAAAAATTGGGTTGTTTATTCGACTACTTAAATTACACACCATTCGCCAAAAAAAATTTTGGAAATTCGGCTCCAAAATTAATTTTTGGGCCTTATTCACCCAAATATTTGGGCCAAAGATAAAAAAAATGTTCCTATTATTTCGCCAAAACAGGGGTTACAGGGATTTCATACATTTGCGTTTACATCTAAACATTTATTTTTTAGCGGAGGGGTGGAATTAGATGTCAGAACACAAATAGCAATGCTTTAGAAATCATAGTGCGTACTTTGTATGGCGGGTCGTAACCTATATTTGACTTTCAGAAGGGGTTCTCAATATTTAACAGAGGGTGGGGGAGCCCGGTGACTGGTTTCTTCCATTATGTAAAAACTTTGTTTATTCGATATTGATACACAACCATTCGACAATAATCAATTTTGGGAAAATTCGGCCCCCAAAATGTATTTTTGCCGTTATTCACCAAAAACATTTCGGTAAGGGACTATAATAAATGATCCTTAATTCCGCGCCCACATACGATACAACAATTTGCCTTTCATTTACAAATTTTATTTTAGGGGTCGGGTGAATTAGATGTCAGAAACAAAATAAAGCAATGTTTTCAGCACCATAGGCGTACTTGTTATGGCGGTCATTGCCCCAATATTACTGGACTTTCAGAAAGGGGTTTCATTTTATAGAGGTCGGGGAGGGACCCTGTGGTGATGGGTTTCTATCCATTATGTACCAAAAAACTGGTTTATTTCGATACCTTAATAACACCATTCGGCAAAATCCAAATTTTAGAAAAATTTTCGCCCCAAAATTATTTTTGGCCCTTATTCACCAAAACCATTTGGGTAGGACTGAAATAAAGGTTCCTTAAAGGCCCACAGGAAGAGCGTATATACGATAATAATTTCCCTTTACATTTTAAACTTTTTATTTTTAGGGTGGGGGGAATTAGATTCAGAACACAAAATAAGCAAGGCATTTCAGGCATCATAGTGGGTAATTTTGGCGGTTCCATTGGCCTTCATATACTGACTTTCAGAAGGGGTTCTATATTTATAATTGGGGGGAGACCCGGTGTGATGGTTTTCTATCCTTATGTACCAAAAACTGTGTTTATTCGACTTTTAATTAAACCCCATTCGGCAAAAAAAATTTTGGAAAATTGGCCCCAAAATTTTATTTTCCCCCTTATTCACCAAATATTTGGGCCAAGGAAACAATAAATACCAATAATTGGCCTACAGGAGGGCGTACATACGATACATACATTTCCCTTTAATTTACAAATTTTTATTTTTAGGGGTGGGGGGAACTAGATGTCAAAAACATAAGCAAGCTTTCAGCACTCCAGTGGTACTTGTATGGCGGTAATTGCCTCATATACTGACTTTCAGAAGGGGTTTCTTCAAATTTATAGAGTAGGGGGGACCCTGTGGCCGGGGTTTCCATTCCATTATGTACCAAAAAATGGTGGTTATTCGACTACTTAATACAACCAATTCGCCAAAAAAAATTTTGGAAAAATTGGCTCCAAAATTAATTTTGGTTATTCACCAAATATTTGGGGCCAAAGGAACTAAAATAAATGTTCCTATTAATTCGCCAAACAGGGCGTACATCGATAACATACATTGGCCTTTACATCTAAACTTTTATTTTTAGCGGGAGGGGTGAAATTAGGATGTCAGAACAAAAATAGCAATGCTTTCAGAATATAGTGCGTACTTGTTGGGCGGTCTTCCTCATATCTGACTTTTCAGAAGGGGTTCCATATTTAAGAGTGGGGGAGACCCCGTGGTGCCTGGTTTTACCCTTATGTTACCAAAACAATTTGTTTATTCGACTACTTAATACACACCATTCGACAAAACAATTTTTGGAAAATTCGGCCCCAAAATGTTTTTGCCGTTATTCAACCAAACATTTGGGTAAGGACTAAATAAATGTTCCTATAATTCGCGCAACATACGTACAACATTTTGCCTTTACATTTACACATTTTTTTTTAGGGTCGGGTGAATTAGATGTAAGAAACACAAATAGCAATGCTTTCAGCACCATAGGCGTACTTGTTATGGCGGTCATTGCCTCAATACTGATTTCAGAAGGGGTTTATATTTATAGAGTCGGGGGAGACCCTGTGTGACTGGTTTCTACCATTATGTACCAAAAAACTGTGTTTATTTCGATATTAATACACACCATTCGGCCAAAAATCAAATTTTTGGAAAATTCCCCCAAAATTAATTTTTGGCCTTAATTTCACCAAAACATTTGGGCCTAGGCCTGAAATAAAATGTTCCGTAATCGCCCCAAGAAGAGGCGTTATATACGGATACATACATTTCCCCTTTACATTTGAAACTTTTTATTTTTTTAGGGTGGGGGTGAATTAGATATTCAGAACACAAATAGCAAGCATTTTCAGCATATAGTGCGTACTTGTTTTGGCGGTCATTGGCATATACTGACTTTCAGAAGGGGTTCTCATATTTAACATTGGGGGGAGACCCTGTGTGGACTGGTTTCTATCCATTATGTACCAAAAATGTGTTTATTCGATTTTAATTTATACACCATTCGGCAAAAAATCAATTTTGGAAAAATTGGGCCCCAAAATTTATTTTCCCCCATTAACCAAATATTTGGGCCAAGGAATACAAATAAAATA
>NW_024535870.1:0-10302 GCF_016097555.1 Gigantopelta aegis
TTAGAATAGAAGAATTGAGAAAGACCCGAAAACTCGGAGTAGAATCGACAAAGGGTAATTAGTACAGCAAAAAACCGAGCAGAGTCTCGGAGTAGTCTTGGATAGATATATGAAAAAGGGAATCTAATCTAATCTAAAAACATGCATATTTATAGCACAGAAACAGGAAATGAATAAGAACAAGGAAATAATAATTAGTGCATGCACACATATAATAAACCATAATGATAATAATAGGTAATAATAATACATACTATCATAATAAGTGTTGTACATGTACATAATGTAAAGTATATATAGTTACCACACAAACAAATTAAAGATTGGAACTTGAATATTTAGTAGACAGATGGTAAATTACAGTGGTAGTCTTGCAAGTTCTTCCTCTAACCAAAAAAGGGCTGTCGTAATGAGACTAATTCAGTGATTTAATTTTTTCATTAATAGAGAGTCTAATACTGAAACAAAAACTTTTTCATGAGATTAAACATTATTGTTCATTTTGGAATATAATCCTCTGTTTTCATATAACAACTACTGCTACTAAGACACGTTGGCTAAATGGTACAATGCTTGACTGAACATCAAAGTAGGGGATGGGCCAAATAAAGGTTTTAACACTCAAGCAGAATACTTAAATAAATGATTATTTAGGTATTTTGTTTCGAATTTATCTCTAATAATTCACCATTAAAATTAATTCCTTAAATATTCTAATTATGACCCACCCAACTATACCTGACAAATATTCACATGTAATATCATGGAGATGACAAAATGTAACAGCCATTTAAAGTACAAGTCTATGTCTATCTGTGACTTTGTGTAAAAAAAATTACCTCTATAATTTCACCATGATCAGTATAGCATAGTATTCTATAACATCTTTAACTACAACAGTAACTGTGAACTAAACAGATAAGAATTACTATCAAGGTCAATATGTTGGTTCCATGTGTGTACATGTCATGAGACATATTGTAAGATAGACACATCCTATAAATCAGCACAAAAAAAGTTCATTCTAAATACCAGTACCTACATACTACATGTATGTTGTGATGTAGAAAATGTGTAATTCAAAGCTTATTAATTACAGCTTATTGACAGTGACAGTATTAATAAAACAACCTCATTACTTAATGATAACTTCATTGTGAGTGCTTGAATATACTGTTGTTCTTTTGCTTTTTGTCATTGTCATTCCTACATCGATATCATTTTAAATGTTGCACACAGGCTATGTGGTCATAGTATTGTTTAGGGTCATTAGTTTGCATTTATAAGTATATTTAAATAATACATGGTTCTTTTAATAATCACAAATAACTATAGAATAAAAATAGAACCGTCTCTGTCACCACCAGGCATCTAATTCAATAATCTAGCTGTTATAACTTTTAACATGTCAATAGTACATAGTTAATAATAATATATTGTATTAATAACTATTGTCCAAAACATTAGTATTGAGGAAAATGGTATCCACAAAGAGACAAGCGATATAGTAAACTTGTGTTCATTGTTTATGGAAAAAATTATACTATAAGATAAAAGATTTAATTAGTCACACAAATTGTCATACTGCTTGCAGTGCTAACTTTGTTATCTATAATTAGCTGTAAATTTATAATTGATACTAATTGAAAGTTGTCACTATCTAATGATACTTTCCATGTAATCAACTGATTTTCCTAATAACGTTAACCTCTTTTTGGTTTGTGAGGTCGCCACACTATGTTGAGCACTATATATATTGCTTTAAGAGACTCATGATCTGTCTTTTTCCTCATGGAATCATCGCTTTACAATGGTAGATATGATCTTGTTTCTTTTTCTGCAATAAACAGGAGTACTGCCATAGCAATCTGGAACTAACCAAAGCTAATAGAAAACACAATTGCATATTTCCGTATTTGTAACATCCACAATTTAATTATTATTGATATTACTACAAAATAGCAAAACACTATTCTACAGATGTATAATATTAATGATGTACATAGTCATAGGTAGTTAATTAAAGTAGTGCAATCAGCAAAAGTTACAAGGATCTCTCTTCTAGGGATATTGAGGTATGTATCTGTGGAATTAATAGATTAATAATTATGTACAGTAACTACAGAATATATCTAACTACTATAACTACAACACAATAATGTTAATTAGAGTACAGTTCCTATGTAAATGGTTAACGTCAAATTTTCTCATACTATGTCATGTTGCCATTTTAGACACAAACTAAGTAAGAAGACAGACTGTGAACCAAGGGCTTACTAACCTATAGTTAGTTGTTCATGTTCACTTTACTCTAACCTTACGTAACTATAACAATAAGTAAGACATGAAATAATTAAAGTCTAAGATGGTACAAACGCTTTTAGTACAATACTATTATAGGAACAACAACAAAATGAAAATATACTTAAGCCTGGCAGGACAGACGTCTTTCATTATAAACATAGATGTAAATCCATCAGGTAAAATGACAAGTGTGAGAAACATTTTAATTTCCTGTGTGGGAGCACATGTTCCTTTCTCTTTTGTCATTTCTATAATTATGGACTTAGTCCTATACTTGTAGTGGAACTGTCTTGTTTAAAGAGACAATCTTTGAATTCAAAGCATTGGCCACAAATCATTCAATTTCAATAGTTCAAATCAACTATCATTTACATGTATACATGTATATATCCACATAACATTTACATACTTGTATTAAGGTAACTAGTATAACTTACTATATGTACTTTGTTAATATACATAACACACTTATATAGATTAAATATTCTTATTTGTCTCCATCTAAAAAGAAATGAAATTATTGTGGTCACAAGTTGTTACATTGTCAATAATGTTTTAAAATAATCAATTTTATATTAACAATACAGAAATCAACAGCCAGTAATATTAGAACTGTCTTGTCTAAAGAGACAATCATTGAATGCAAAGCATGGCTACAAATTAATTAATTATTTTAACAGTTCAAATGAAAACTATCAATTACATGTATACATGTATATATCCACATAAATGTACATACTTGTATTAAGGTAACTAGTATACTTACTATATTGTACTTGTTAATATACATAACATCACTTATATGGATTGAACACTCTCATTATTTACCACCTACAAAAATGAGGAAATGAGTTTGTGATGGCAATTTATGTTAGCATGTCGTTTATATAGTCTATAATTTATGAAAGCACAACGTATGCTGATAATATACTATTAATATCCAATGACAGGAACAGATTTCTTAGCTAAGGGGTCCACTCTATTCCCCCCCTATTTAATTATACAAATATACACATTGATGGAAACATGGTGTAACTACAATTGTTTTAAATAATCTTCATAAATCATAGCTACATTCTTCTGTCTAATAGCTCTTTAAAGCATTTAATAAACTCCTACTTGTTGCTCCTCTTTCCTTTCTCCATAATCCATAACTTGATACATACTGGTACAATCATGACATCCAGCTAGATCCACACTGTTAAGTCCTAGATTTTCACACCCAACACATTCCATTCAGCTGTTTTAGCATGTGATATTAATTCTTCATGTGTAGGTTGTTGATCCCAAAAGATGATTCTGGTAAAGTAGATACAAGTATACCCTCCTTCAACTA
This sequence comes from Gigantopelta aegis, assembly GCF_016097555.1. Classification (NCBI taxonomy): domain Eukaryota; kingdom Metazoa; phylum Mollusca; class Gastropoda; order Neomphalida; family Peltospiridae; genus Gigantopelta; species Gigantopelta aegis. The sequence continues at coordinate 3,641 of NW_024535870.1, forward strand.
TAATTTTATTATCTGAATATGAATTGGAAAAAAAATACAATTTAGTATTAATATAACAAAAATGATCTTTGCTATGTTAAACAATAAAAATACAAAAGTGTAATTATATTATTGATATTAACATGTGTATAAATACAAGATAGAATAAAAGATACAGCTAATAATGTGGGTGTGTGTCATCAAATCAAATGTAAAGTTCTTAATTTCATATTTGATGATATGAGGAATAATCTTGAGAGTTTGTACATTAAATTGATAATGGGTTTAGCAGGCTTTAAATGTGTAGCTGGCTTGAAAACAAAGGAAGGTGGAACAAGTGTTGTTTTAAAAAGAACTACATGCCAGGTAGGGACCATTCTCTTTACAAGCACATCAAACTTGTTTACATGTATCTAACATTATTATATTTTACTATAATATTAGTGCTGAGACCTCTTAAGTTTTGGATCACATATGACACAGCTGGTTAAATATTTTTAAACACAAATATTAATTGATACACAATGTCATTATTGTCTTCTGATAAATTAAATTATTTTGTATCAATGCTAATATGATCAATTTATGACAACAGTTACACTCAAATATAACTAGCTTAATGAACTTGTGATATACATGTACTTTTAATTACTTTGAATATAATTAAAAACTCACCTCTAAACCAAGGTAGCTGACGTGATTTCATCAGTATCAGTTATTTTGAGAGCTATCTTGACAAAATACACTTTAGTTTGTCTTCACTTAAATTACAAAAAATGTTCTGAAGCTTTTTTAGGACAATTGGGTCTTGTACAGTAAAAATATTCATCGACACTTTTAACATTAGTCATATATTGGAATTTACTTATCACTTCATTGATTCCTGTGTAGATAATATATCGTAAAGTGAAACATTCTGTAGAAACTCCAGAATAATATATTGCAATCCAATAAATTCCATCAACTAAAAGAACATCACCATAATTAGTTTTGTAAAGTGATGACATTACGATAACGTGGTGTGGAACGAATAGGACGTTTAAGTTGAAAAGCAAGCTGATTTTTAGGGCATAGAAGATTCACAACTAATGCATGGAAGATACCTCGAGGAAATGGCTTCATATCCCATGATATAATTAAAGGATCAACATGTTTCTTGAAAGCAAGATGGTATAGACTTCATAGTTGGTGGAAGGTTAGTAGGAAGGACACTTGGAATAAAATATTTTTCCTCCTTATGTAGATAAGCCATAATGTGTAAAACTGGTCATTAAATGGAGAAAATTGTCCTGCTTGTGAAGTCATCATAGAATCCTTAAATAGGGACAATGACAATAAGTCTCTTGTAAAAACAACCTTCATCTTTGAGCTCACTTGTCTGATAATGATACGATTACCTTCTATACCGTGAACTTTGAAATGATCAATCGTTTCAGCAAAAGAGATACTATAATAAGTAAAGTAAATAATGGTTGTGGATGAAGAACCACTACATCAGGTAAGATATTCAGGAAAGTAAAGGAAGACAGTCAGATTATGATAATACATTAAAGCTGCTTCAACATCATCAGCTTTCATTTCTAAGCTTTTGCGATATCTTGGCACTTAGATTTACTCACAACAAATATGTTGATCTGACAAAACTTCTGGTCTAAATCTAGCTTAAAAAAAAAACCACGAATAGGGATTGGAACTTTTAGGGAATATTTCACATATTTGACAACGGATTTCATCAGCTAGTTCTTTCTCGTACTTGTCTCTGGCAATAGCATTGACAGGAAAGATATTGCATTTTCTTTTTCACAATACAGAATTGCTTGATCTTTTAGATTAATTCTCCTAATTTTGACCAAAGGATAGAATTTTTGGTTTCTATTAAACCACCAGAATAATGAGGCATCAGCAGTTTATCATAATATGTCCCCCAATACTATGCAGCGTGGCTTTTGAACATTCTCGTTTTTTCATTTTATTTTCAGGCTTCTTAGAGGATTAACTGATGTTAATGAACGAAACAAAAGCTTCAAGAAGCTGTAGATTTGTGATCTGCCTTTCGACTGGAATCGCCAATTACATTTCCTTGAACACTGAAGAAGAACTTAGCTTTATCATCATCGTCGCTCATCCAGCTGTGTGTTGTGAGAATATTGACTGAGTTATATTGTAACAAGGCTGAAGCAATATCTATAAATGCAGCCTGACACCAGTATCAATGCCATATATCCAATGAAGATTGATACAAGCTCTTAGATTCCTGTACATGATCTAACAATCATTGATATGCTGAGAGATACACCATGCTTTTTTGTTTGTCTTCTGTTGGTTGTTTATTGGGATTAGATTTCTGGGGGGGGGGGGGGGGGGGGGGGGGGGGGGGGGGGGGGAGGGGGGGGGGGGGGGGTGTGCCTGAGGGGGGGGGGGGGGGGGGGGGGGGGGGGGGGTGTCTGGTAATGGCTGATAGGGGACTAGTTGCTACTGGTTCTTTAATTGAACTGCCAACTACCATCATTTCCCACTTGATGACTTTTGACTTTCTGGTAATATTTCCATGTTGTTCTTAATATTTCCAACAATAATTCCTTTATATATCATCAGACTCCACTTTTTTCCATAATGATTTCTGATCATCACCTTTTGTATGGCAGTTATGATATGTGCTGGATGTGGGGCAAACTACATTAGTACTGTTATGTACTTTGTCACTATCACTGGTTCATCATTGTACCGTAGTCTTATGAAAAGATGATTTACCAGTTCAGTATAAGGCACCAGATATTGAAAACTTGGAGAATTCACAGTCACAAAACCCTTCTTCCATAGCTTTTGTCCAGTAACACATCATTGCCATCTAGTAAACAAAAAAAAACAACATAATTTTATTTCCATTGTAAATGGTGTGGTTAGTATGTACATAACTAAATATAGGTTTACTATGAACACATAGCTATCTGAGATTTTATAAAAGTATTATCTCGGAAATCATCCTATAATGCTTATAGATCATACCAATTTCACAATGTAACACTGACTAAAACTACACAGGATTATATTAGCAGCAACAGTGCATGTAACACTATTGAATGCTAAAAGTAGTCAGACTGTAAGCTAGTGAAAACCATTAAGGATTTTAGTCAAACCCATTACCACAGAATTTCATATTGGTTGCTATATGCATTGATGGTTAAAGGATGCGGTGTATTTCATTGGTCACTGACTGTCACATACAACAATATGATAAAACAATGAAAACAAACATGCTAACATGTTGTCCTTCCAAAACAATATAGGACAACCTGGCATGCCACTAAAGTATTGTGATCCCAGATGGCTTTGACACAAACATATGTTTTTCAATCTCTTTATGACACGTACTTTATTAACAGAACTGTACTAAATTAACTCAAAAATGAGGAATATCATATCCTGTCCTATTGATGCATTCATTTCTTGTAATAATCCAATTAGCTTATTAAATTCCAGGGGGTTCATACAGGGGGAAAGCCTTGGGGATATCCCCCCAAGTATCCTTTCCAGCCTCCTCTTCAGAGAGTTTTCCATATACTTTTTAATTTGTATAATTATTTAAGTTAAAGTTCAATGCGTCTATTTTTTTTGGTTTGAAATTGTCTATTATTGCATTAAAGTCAATATCTTTTAATGGAGGTCCTTCTATTGCAACAATGAAATACAGCATGCATATATAGTACAATACTGCATGGGACTTATAATACTACTACATGTATATGATACATGTACTTTTATACAATGCAAGTAATAGGTCATAACACATGATCTTCAACTAATATAACTTCTTCTCAAACATATAACACAAACATGTACTCTTTCTTTATCTAATAAATTATTAGTAGTTTAATTATACTTTAAATATAACCAGTGATTACTGTTTACTTGAAGTACATGTACCTTATTATGACCAATGAACCACACCCCAAAACTTCGAACATATACTATATCCTACAATATACAGTATAAGTAAGTTTGATAATGTGAATAGACTTTTCATTGTCATCAAAGAGGCTTTTATGAAGCAGAAGGTTTCATAATGTTTGGATATGCTAACTCATAGTTTACAAGCTTATATAATTGTGTTCACATTATGGTGACAAGTATACTATGTTTATATTAACCACTTTTTATTAAATCAGTGAATACAATGGTAATGTTTGGTACATTTGTTGTAATAATAAGCCTATTCTTAAGAATTATATTAACCAATAATGATATAGCAAAGAGGTTCTTTGCACATGTCAAGCACTGTCCCATATATTCCCACAATATTCCAATATAGGAATATTGTTTAGGATGTCATCGTGATGATCCTAGTATATTTATAAACCTCTGGTGTGTACATGTTAGGATTGTCCTATAATACTTAGCAATGATGCCTAAAGGTAGATACTAGGGAATCTTGGTAGATCTTGAGATTGTCCAATAATATAATACATACATAACACATTCAGCATATATCCTGATATTAATATCTTGGGAATCTGAGTACAACCTATAATTGTCCATCAAACTACCATATATGGTATATACTACTTAGTGTTATAAGAACACCCAACCAATTTGTCAAATACGCTAATACTTACTACATGGTACAGCCTGAACTCATCAATTAACAAAGCATATATATATATATCCAATATACCATAATAATCCATTAACACTGAAAAGTAATATTCCAGTGTCAATCCTAATGAGAGTGATATGGTCAATTCTTAACTAGTGTATGACTAGGACCACTATATTCTTTCAGGTTTTGTGTTACAATAGTAACATCCAGAGATACGAATTTCATTATCATCAGTTCTTGCAATTAGGCAGGAGAAATCAATGACACAACTTGGAAACTTCACATGCTGTCCTAGAATATTGATAAGGGACATATGAAGCAATAACAACTATTTGTTAATTATGTGATCAATAAATTGTTCTTGTAGAACTATTCATACACTAAATGTTTGCTCTAATGATATTGGTGACAATCCAGTAATATATAAGCATTACCAAGACACCCATTGTATAATCAAATAAAGGGTTAGTTCTGCCTACATTATATACTACTTACATACTTAATAAAACTTTGTAAAGTGTTTCTACCTTATCCTAACAATACACTTGTAATACGGAAACAATTTTAAACAAAATTTCATATCAAGACTACTAGTAACAAATAGTAATATTATGACATGATATAATCAAACAAGCTTCATTGATAAGTATTTTAGCAGGCATATGGTAACATGTTATCATTGTTGTGGCAGACAATGTCGAAGTTTAAAAAAAACATGACTTTTTATATTTGCAATGTCGATGCTCATGACTACACCAATTATCAGAACGATTTTTTAATTGCATTTTCACATTCTTTCATGATTTTTATGCTATGGTAATGAACGCTCTCCTATATAAGTTTACTAATAATTCAGATAAAAAGTCACATAGTCCAATCAGCACTAACATTAGCAGCTACTGAGAAGTTGTTATTACAAAATGTGTTTTTCTAGGCACAGAGATAAATAGTGCCTTGATATTTAGTCCAGAAAAGTCTGATGTAACAGTTTTAACATGACTACAAAAAATATTTCAATTCAGAATATATGAGTACTAGACATCCAAGGACCACTAAAGATATTGTAGCATTAAGCGGTATATGTACTTCTTGAGCAAATTAATAAATGACCAATCTAGTATTGAGGGATGCTAAGCATTGATGAATATGTTGTATATGAATGATCGGGTAAGTTTATGGATCATCCCAGCAACCCAGATATACCATGATTCAATTGAATTGACATTAAGAGTACATACATATTCAAGATAAGATACATAAATTTTTACAGGGATACACAGGACCATCCAGGATGTAATAAGCTATCTTGTGATTCTTGTGTTTAGGGTAAATAGTATGCATGCGGACTGGTTCCCCTGAGACTCTCCTCCCAGGATTTACAAAATATTAACTGATACCAGTTTAGGTATATGTTTGCACTTGGCTCTATATTGCATAAATGTACTACAGTTAGCTATGCACTAAGGATTGTGTATGTGTCCTTGAGTTGTGGTCATATTATAGATGTCATCAGTGCATACGTGCGTATTGAGGAACATCAGGCGTTGACATTGGTCTAGTATTAGGCGCTATTTAGTATTTGGGTTACATTTTGTGTTACTCAAAACGTTTGCACTATAATAACTTACTATATTTACCAAAAGCCCGTATTTTATCAGCTATCCCTTGCTGTCAATATGGGACTCTCTAAGCAGTATTATCACTGGGTTTTCCAGGTAACATGGGGATGGTCAGTCTCCTTCAAGGCTTTAATTACTTTCAGTGAGTTTTTCACCTCGTTAATCTTGACAACGTTTTTAATTCATCCAAAAATTTTGCGATGTACTTGCAATGATAATCCAATATCATACCATTTGTCTTAATACAAGATTATATCTTATAGATCATAGCCGTATATCTCCTTAAGATACTGGGAAACCTAATAACTAACCAAAATATTATTATAAACAAACTGTCACATTATAAATAATGAATGTCGTTCACAATTAGTATTTTAAATGTATGTGGTATTAATTATGGATAATGAAACTTCGATTACAATAAATGTACATTAATTTAATAAACAAATTTGGAATTAAAATTTTTA
>NW_024535871.1:0-9786 GCF_016097555.1 Gigantopelta aegis
AGAAACAAAACATACCTGATTTTTGCAGATGCATCGCAATATTCTGTAATAATAGTCATCCCAGTAAGCCAGCAACAATTATATATTATTTTTAATACAAAATAAACCACCATTGTCAATGTGTTGAAATAACAGTATTATGGTTTGTACATAAATTAACCCACGTACTGAAATAATAATCGGAGTGTTTTCTTGGTTAATTGGTCTTTTCTTTCTGTGGCCTGTGCCTGTGGTTCCTGATTGGCAGGTGTATATTTAGACGGTCCCCAGACACTGTGTCTAGACACATTAAAAGGATGTGCCTCTTTTATTAAGATCACAGGGTATTCTGTGTTAACCGCACGGACACTCCTCTAGGGTGTATACTACCAAATCAAATCCCATAGACAACAATGGTAACATATGTGGCTAAAACTCCTGTGGCTGAATCAGAAAAAATTGGGGGTCAAGCTGCTCGTTTCTGAGATAACGGGTAGCATCTGTGACTACCCTACTTCCGCACAAAATTCAAGTACTTTTTTTTTACAGGTACCCCATACATGTTTCAAGCACAAGGCTACGTGACACAGCAGTACTAGATGAAATAAAATTGCATACATTTTTTGCCCAGATGAAACTAATTTTTTTACAACACGTTCACCTTCATCACCAGTAACAGGACTTGTGGTATTAACTGCTCTATCAAACGTTATTTGCTTTAGTACTATCTGAAGAAACATATTATTATTACATACTATCAAAACATACTTTCATCTGCTGATGTCCCAAGCTGTGTGCAGCCGTGTGTAGCCGTCATCTTCTGGGATCCTGCTATTTTCGGGGATTCTGCATCCTGTGTTGATAAGAATAGAATTGTTTGCAAATTACAACAAATGATACAAAAATTATTAACCTGATAATAAAATACTCAATAAACTTTGTCAGAATTCATCTAAGTAAGTATGTTATTATACACAAATGTAAAATTTAGTACAAGAATACTGTGGAATTAAATTTATTTTATTTCGCTGAGTCGCATCCAGAGAGTTTCATTTTAATGCATGTTGAAACAAACACACACCCTCCAAAATTAAAATTAAAAAAAATACATCTAAAATTGTGATATGCCTTATTATGAAAGAAGTTTGTTTTGTTTAATGACACCACTAGTGCACACTGATTTATTAACCATCAGCTATTGGATATCACACATTTGGTAATTTTGACATTTAGTCAGAGAAGTAACCCACTACGTGTTTTCCATTAGTAGCATGGGATCTTTTATATGCACCATCCCAGACAGGATACCACATACCACAGCCTTTGATTTACCAGTCAGTGCATTGGCTGGGACGAGAATTAGCCCAATGGGCCCACCGACGGGGATCGATCCTAGATCAACATCGCATCAAGCGAGCTCTTTACCACTGGGCTACATCATGCCCTTATGCATTATGATGACAATCCATATGTGTAACTACAAACCAAGTTTAACCTTCTGACTACCGCAGGTGAGATATCTCGCCCGATGTCACGCCAGTCGACATACTGTACACTGTATACAGTGCATTCTCAATTCATATTTCTTGCCATTTTGCACATGACACTCACTGGAATCGATTTATTAACAGGAAACCAAGACAACTCAGCTTCCTGTGTCTATAAATTTAGATTTTTTAGTGTAAAATACTTTGAAATTTTGAGTTCAAAAAGTGGTTTTCAGCAAGTATTTTCGCTTGACAATGAAAATAACCTCGTGCTGTGGTGTCGTTAAACATTCATTCATTCATGAAAATAACCAAATATTGGGATATGAATCGTAGTTTTATTTTCTTTTTATTTCTGGTCAAAAAACCACTGTTATTAGGAATAATGGACATAAATATTGGACAGCTGGCCACAAATGCCCGTAAGTAAATGCAATTTTTTTCCTAATTTTAATCAACATAACTTGATAAAAACGTGATCTAAGTGTGTTACAGCTTTGTAGATTAACCAAATTATAATTTATTTTCGTTGGATGGAACTAGGGTGTGCGGCTTTAAATTAACCACAAATTTGTAATTTAATGTTATTTTGTAAAAGACATTACCGGGGTGATTATTATAAATTGTTATACCATGGTACGATATGACTTTCAGTTATGGTACAAAATAACCAGGGTACGAAATGACTTTTTGCAATGGTACGAAATGACCAAGGTACGAAATGACTTTTTGCAATGGTACGAAATGACCAGGGTACGAAACGACCAAATTAGGTACGAAATGACTATGGTACGAAGTGACTAGCAACCCCCAGCTCATACCCAGTCTAATGCTACACTGGAGCAATAGCGAGGTAGCAGTGGACTGGGAACCGCCAAGTCGCTATTGTTTTTGTTGGATGTTTCCTCCCTTCAAATGTTATTTGAGATATTGATTCCACATATGTAGGAAATTGATACAGGTAGGTTTATCATTAGTAATGTCGGAAACACTTATAGATTACTGATAAATATTAATTTATGTCATTATTACGCAAAAATAGATGCAGCAAATCTTTCTACAGATTCTGTTTGATTGCCAATTTCACAAATTCCACGATTTCGATTGCGGCGTAGCAATAGACTGGGAACGAGAACAGTGTCGTCCAAGTTTGTTACGATGTTATTTATGAATTTCATTTAAGTGGGATACTAAATTCTCAGGTGGGATACCAGATTTTGAAATGTTAGTATCCAACTGGGATACTGCCCAAAATTTTTAATCTCGAACACTGATTTTGTGCTGATGACCGATAATATACCGCGCACCCTAACCCAATAAAAAATACAAAATAATTCATCAGATTTAAACCATTAATTCATGACACTGATCCCAAATGAGACAAAATCCATGGATTTCCACACATCTGTGCAAAATTCTCATCTCTGAAATCTTCATTTATAAAACACTTTGTTTCATCATTGGTCACTGGAAGGAGCATACAGTGTTTACAGCAGTCTTTTTCAATGAGTTACTTCCCTTGAATGTTGTTGACTTGGAATTCTCCAGCTTTAGTTGAAATTAAAAGTGACATTTCAAGATTTCATGTTGGGCACAACAAGGATAAGCTAGTATTTGATGGGTCTCCTCTAGTAATTAGTCATATGTATTATTTGATGCATTTTTCTCATTCAAACCAATGCACCACAATTGGTCAAAGGTCATGGTATGTGCTTTCCTGTCTATGGGAAAGTGCATATAAGAGTTCTCTTGATGCTAATGGGAAAATGTAGGTTTCCTCTGATGAGTGTCAGAATTACCACATGTTTGACATTCAAGTCGATGATTAATTAATGTGCTCTAGTGGTGTTGTTAAACAAAACAAACTTTAAACCTTTCTTTTAGGAACTCTCTTAACCTATGAAAGACATAACTATTTCTAAATTGGCACCATAAAGGCCTATGTTATATAAGAGACATACTTCTACCAAATGGTGAAATTAATTTTAGGATCTAGAGTATAAATTTGCCATTAAATTTGAGCCCTAAATTTTTACTAACAATACATTCAGTCAGATCTGTCACCAATTGGTTATAAATAGTAACAAAAACGTAATTATGAAATTACAGAGAATTTCTTATCAAAATGTTTTGACCTAATCCCAAAAATAACAATCGATATTAAAACAAAGAAGTTTTCAATTTAAGCATGCACTGAACTAATACTTATTTGCAAATGTATGGATACTATAAAATGACAATATATGTATTTTCTGTTCGGATGATTCGATCTGTATCATTATAGAAAAAAAACCCATTGGTGCCAGTATACACAAGACGTGTACTGTGGCAAACCTTTACAGTGATTTGAAAAGAAAACTAACAAAACAATAAATATAAACATCCGTGCTTTTTTACTTGGTAATCCAAATGAAAATCTGCAATCGAATCACTAAAAAAATCAAGACTACTTCACATGCAGATACATGTAGTTTTACAATTATACTGAATTCGTAGTTGCCACAGGGTAACTGCATAAATGTTTGAAGAAAATATTCTGTATTTACTGTATTTACAACATATATTACTCATTATACTCAAGCCACGTGAATATATAAAGCAAATATAAAGTGACAATTATGTTTTCAAATAATAAACTCTTTTTAAAAAAAGGTTACAGAACTTTAATTTTCAGCTGTTTCAATTTAAAAGTTTTTGCTATTTATGACTTCATATAAATTCCTCCACACACAGAAATAACAAAGCTAAAATGGTGTTTATGATTATGTTTCAATGACCCATGCCAGAAGTCATGATATATCACCCACTCCCCTAATACAATGAGATGAATCCTGAGCTACAAAAAATTCACATAATTCCACAGATCCATGGTAGATTCCCATGCATTCCTGTTACGGGTGAAATACCAAACATACCTCTATCTGCTGATGATGTCCTCGTTTCTCACTATATTGGCTGTCGTCCTTGAGATCCTTCATCATCTGCTGAAAAGATTGGATTCAAATAAATACATGTATATACAGTGGGTTCCACATAATTGCATAGGCTCTGGGCAAACAAATTATTATTCAATTATCCGATCTAGTCGTTTACACAAAAGGCTGTAACTGGGTTCCGCAAATGATATTGCACGTCACTGCAATACTGTAAAATACCCTGGTCAGGTATGTATACTGTTTTCACCACTTCGTTCTCTTTAATACTAAACTGGTATTCATTGCACCGAAACAAAGTGGTGTAAACAGTTTTCCAGGTTGTAAAAATTGATAGCTCAATAAGTTTTAATGTATTTTTTTGAAAGGAGAGAAAAAAAAGAAAAATCATTTATTTCTATTTAAACATGTTATTTTAGGGTGTTTTTTTTTTAATTATGAGCAATATACTGTGACATATACACTTACGATTATAGCCCTTAATGAGCAATAATGATTTGTTTAAATCATTAAACAGAATCTGCCCATTTATCATTAAATAGCAGATAAGTAGATTTTTAGATGTACTTGTGTGGTGAACAAGTGATCAATTCTACTTTTGCTTCTATCGCTGATTAGTAATATTTGGGTTTAGTTAAAACAAGATTTAAAAAAAAAAACGATATCAAGAAATATTCCACAATAGTTTTTTATTGATGATAATAGATGATACATTACAAACATACACAAAATATTTATACTTACTGATCACTGCAATATGCTATACATGAACTGCATGATTATTCATTCATTCATTTATAGTTATGTTTATGCTTATATATGTGGGCTGTCTGTAGTGGTTAGGTGTTTGTTGTTAATGAAAGAGAAGTCTGTGTAGTGGTGTTATACCTACCCACTGCATCATTATATACGACCTGCTTTAGGTGGAAGCCGATACCGGGATGTGAACCTAGTTTCTACTCGCCTCAAGTAACATGTACATGATTAGCATCTTGTGTTGTCTTTATATACACAAGGGCCAGATGTAGCTCAGTAATAGAACACTTTGACTGAGTGTGATATTGCAAGATCAATCAATTTACTCATTTTACTTGGAAGAAAGTTAACTGAAATTGTGTGAAAATGGTATGTAATAGTCTGTTTATGGTAAAGGGCATATAAAAGATTTCATGATTCTAAAGTTGATATATTGTGACCCATCAAATATGAGTACACATGTGAAATTTTTGAAAAATGATGCCCAAGCATACCTTAAATTTATAATCTGAATCCATTTTTGATATGGCTGGTAAAAATACGGTTTGCCCGTAGTATAAACCAAAGAAGCTAGTATACAATATATTATAAATTGTGTGAAAATGTAAATGAAACTCGTAAATGTATTACTTTAATGTTCTAAAGTTGATATATAAGCCATTGAACACATCTGAGGTAACACATTTGCATTTGCGTGCCCAAGCATACCTTAAATTTAGCTCTGAAGCATTTTCAGTGTGCAATTAAAAATACAGTAACTGCGTATCACAAATAAAGCTAGTCTCAATGTTTAAAATATCACCATACTGTTTCAGTCATTGTTCAATGTCTGATACTCAAAACATTGAACATTATTTTTAACAAGTTATTTTTGTTTGCGATTTATTTATTCTGTTCTCTTGGACAAATTGAAGGCAAACAGTACTAACAAACTAAAGAATAGCAATAAAAATTGTGTTGTTCTCATTGTGATATTAATAAAATACTTTGACGGAAAAACAAGGCCGATTTAAAATGTGGTCATGTGACCTTTGGACAAAAGTTAGGCAAAATGTACTGATACTTCCATGTCTCACTGTGATATTTAAAAAAAAGAAAAAAAAAGGCAACTTAGAATTTCACCATGGATGAAAAGTTAGGCAAAATTTAGTATGAAAGGGCAATTATTTCGCCCACATCGCCCCCCTTGTGTGATCCCTGAAACTTATGATTATGTGCCAATGACCCATGCCACCCACTCCCCTGATACATTGAAATGAATCCTGAGCTACACAAAATTCACAGAATTCCACATATCCATAGATGATTTCCATGCATCCCTGTTAAAGGTGAAACACCAAACATACCGCTATCTGCTGATGATGTCCTCCTCTGTCATTTTATCGGCTGGCGTCCTGTAGGATCTTTCATCATCTGCTGAAAAGAATAGGACTCAAATAAATATATAGTCATATATAAAATTGTTTGCAAAATAAAATTATAATACATTTTTCATACAACAAGCATTCTGAGAGTACTGCTGAAGCAACATATGACCCCTGCCGAGACGAAACAAATGTTTGTATCTCCAAAGTGAAAAAACTGGTAAACTGCCATGAAAATCAAAGCTATATGTAGATACAAATTGTTGTATTAGTCTTTGAAAACTATATGTGGGATGGCTGGATGGACAGACAGATGGACGGATGGATGGACAGACAGCTAGAGAGACAAACAAACAGAAGGACAGAGATGAAACCTACAGTCCCCTCTGGTTAGACAGGTAGGGAACTAATAATAAATTTCTCATACACCAAGCATTCTGAGAGTACTGATAAACCAATACATGTCCCCTACAGCAGTGTTCGAGATTGACGGTATCCCGATATCCCAGAATTTAATTTTGGATACCAGACTTCAAGAACCCAGTATCCCACCGGGATGCCATATAAAGTTTTTTTTTTCTTTTTTTTCTAATCCTGCGTTTTTAGTTTTCACTAAGTTAAGTAAAAGTATTTTCAAGCTCGTACCCAGTCTAATGCTATGCCATAACAATACCCCCCCCCCCCCCCCCCCCCCCCCCCCAAACTTGTACCCAGTCTAATGCTACACTGGAGCAATAGCGGCGTAGCAATAGACTGGGAACTGCTACGTCACTATTGTTTTTGTTGGATGTTTTCTCACTTCAAATTTTATTTGAGGTATTGATTCCACATCTGCAGAAAATTGATACAGGTAGGTTTATCATCAGTAATGTCAGAAACACTTATAGATTACTGCTAAATATTAATTTGTGTCCATATTACTCAAAAATAAATGCAGCAAATCTTTTTGCTGATTCTGTTTGATTGCTAATATCACAAATTCCGTAATTTTGATTGCGACGTACAGGGCTTCTAGAATTTTATAAAAATCCACTAGCCATGGATCATTGATTTTAAAAATGTACTAGCCATGATTAAAAATCCACTAGCCCTACTTTAAATAAATACAATTGAATTAATAGTAATAATCAGATATGTCACCTGAAGAGGGAGAGAGAGCTTAAACATCCTTGGATTGGGGGGTGGAAAGAGGGGGCAAGACTTTCATATTTACAAAATATGTAAATGCAGAATTTGACATGTGTTTTTTCCCACTAGCCGTCGGGCTAGATATTATGATATAGTAGTTATTTACTAGCCCAACACTGAATATCACTAGCCATGGGAGTGGGGCTACCATAATCTAGAAGCCTTGGATGTAGCAATAGACTGGGAACGAGAACATTGTCGTCCAAGTTTGTTATGATGTTATTTATGAATTTCATTTAAGTGGGATACTAAATTCTCAGGTGGGTTACCAGATTTTGATATGTTAGTATCCAACTGGGATACTGCCCAAAACACTGTACAGGAACAAACAAAAGTTTGTATCTCATAAATGCAAGGACCATAACTGTGAATATGGGGAAATCGGCAATAAAGTCAAACTTGATTTCTAATAGTACATAATAAAGCTATAAAAATAATTCAGCTCAACAGTATAGTAAGGAAAACAAATTTTCATTTTTCTTACTAATAATGTTGATCCCGCTATTTGTACACTGGGATCCCACCTAGAATGTGGGATGGTAAATTGCCATGAAAATCAAATTTGATCTCTAACAGTACATTATAAAGCTACATGTATACACAAAATTTCTTCATATAATTCAAGGGTCATACAGACTGAAAAGTGGGTAAATGGTCATGAAAATCAAACTTGCTCCGCAACAGGACATTATAAAGGTATACACAAAATTTCATCTCGAGACTGAGAGAAAAAAAAAGAGTCTGAAAACGTGGGACAGAGAGAAAGACAGACAAAACCTGTAGTCCCCTCCAGTAGGGCCAGTAGGAGACTAAAAAAACAAACCTAATCACGAAATAAAAATTAAAATATATTTGTGTAAAAGTTTAATATACAGTCAACTCCACTTATTTGCACATCGGTTTATAGCATAATTCGGTTAATCGACTATTTTCACCCAACACGGAACCATTTGCCCTTATAACACTACAAAACATCCGGTTAATTGCACAGACTACAGGCTATATATCGGTTATTTGCACATATAAATAACGATTTTTTTTTTTTTTGTTCTAAATTAATGTCACAAATGACTATCAAACTTTGGCAAAAAAACTCAAATAAATCACCGATTAATCTGTTTTGTTTGAGCTCACTGTGTGGTAAGCCGACTGTAAGTGTAATCGCTGTTTACAGAGTCGACGTGTGACATGCAAATGAGATGGTGTGCACGTTACTACTGGTGAATCACAATACCCGACTACAAGATTTAAGAATGACATAATTAAGTTGAATAAACCTAAGACCTAATGTTTTGTTTGCAATATATTGCTGTTAATCAGAGGCCATCTCAATAACAAGTAACTCTCCGACTATTATTTTTAGAAGTACCGCCTGTGCGCTTGTACGCATGCGCACTCAACTATTGAGGCCCTATTCGATTGACGTGTTCAGGACAATCATTGTTCTGTATCAATTATTACGTTATGTTGAGAAGCCTTGTTAATAATTAAAAGATTACAGATCAATCGTCCTAGGCGGTTATTTTTTTAATAAATGTGACCGAGAAAGGGTTGTTGTTCACTTATTCATTAGATGCAGTGTACGCTATATCTGTTAAACGCAAAAGAAACGATTTATCACTTGCTTCCCGGAAAATGTAGCGGAAAAAAAAAGACTGGTGGGGGAGGTCGTCAAAAAACCAAACATAACAAAGACCGTTATTTATGGATCGTCCCTAAGTTTCTGCTATATTGTTAGACACCATTCAGTCGGACCTCACCATGAAGGTCAGTCAATTGTGTTAGACCGGTCATGCATGCAATGCAGACTGCTGGAACTGATAACGACTCACTAGCCGAGCTTAACTTTAATTGCTTAACAATAGCAAAGTCATTATTTGGGGATCACAAATAATACCAAAGCTTGCCGTATCTTTTGGGATGGAAAGAACACCATACCAGCAAATGCATACAAGTTCACGTAATTCTATTCGGTCAATCAACAGCCCGGTAATTCCGGAAACTGACGTCATTTTGTAAACACGTGCACCGATGAAACGTGAACTTTTTGATGGTTCTGTTTTTTTTTTGTTTCAAGTT
>NW_024535872.1:0-11371 GCF_016097555.1 Gigantopelta aegis
ACACACACCTGGAGGGACTTGTCAAGTCCTACGGAGCGTTGTTGGAATACCGAGTGTCGTACACCGGGTCACGGGCATCCGTGACGTTGGTGTACGGGGACCGGGTACTACTGAAGAAAGGAAGGTACCGGAAGAGGAAAAGTGCGTCAGGAGCGGTACGGGGGGGGGGGGGACAAAGCTGGCGGCTCAACTGCCAGCGGCGGCCCCTTCTGCGTCGCCGCCCCCACCACGACCAGATCAGCCAGCCCTACAGGAAGCAACTGAGCGACCGACGGGACCAGCTGAAACGACGCAGCCCACAGGAAAACTTACGTTTAATCGTGAGAAGCTTACGCGGGCAGCGCCTCCTATTCCAGCTCCACGGCCGTCCGCGTCGAGACCCCCACCCACGGGGGACTCCGCGGTGACGACCACGGATGTTGCTGTTGCCAAGCGGAATTCCGTCACTCCCCCGAGTGACCAACCAGCCAAGACACGGCCCTCCGCTACCGCCCGGGACTCCTGGCAGCTTGCCTCCGGAAAACTCAATTGGCCCACCGACGGGGATCGATCCCAAACCAACCGCGCATCAAGTGAGCGCTTTACCACTGGGCTAACACGACTTGGTTGACACTGCTGGTAGGATGTAGCGCTTCTGAAAGTCTGTCAAGATTGTTGTTTTCAAGAGCTTGGAGGGCAGAGAGAGCATCAGTCAGGAAGACGACGTGTGAGCAGTTCTCTTCTCTGGTGCTGATGATGTGGGCAGCATGAATGAGAGCCTCAACCTCTGCAGCATAGTTTGTGCAGTATTTCCCTGTAGGAAAATGTGCCTCCTCTCGGTAGCCACTAGGGTCCATGATGTATATTCCAGCCCCTCCATTTTCCACTGCATCTGTTGCAGATCCATCAGTATATACCTGTGTCCATGATGTATCTGGGTACTGTTCATCAATCATGGCCAGTGTCATACCTCGTTTGTATGGTTCACTGTGTTCCTCTCCAGGGGTGAGGTGTTGGACCACTGTGTAGATCTTTACATTCTCCAGTTGTGGTTCCCATGGTGGGATGCAACTGACAGTACTAACTTGATGGATTTTATCTGGGAGTTGTCCCTTATGTTGCCTCAAGAGTGATTTGCTCTGTTTATGAAAGCTAGTTCTTTTGAGTCTGTTGCAGGGATAGTCATTCATTCTCTTGTGCATTGGGTGTTGTGACAAAGACTTGAACTTAGTGGCTTGTATCATGAGCTTTGAGTCCCGGCGTTTGCTGAGGGGTACGATGCAAGTGAGCTCTTCCATTTTCTCAATGGGGGTTCACCTCATTGCTCCAGTTATTATCCTGAGTGCTTGGTTTTGAATCCTGTCTAGTTTTTGTTGATGTGACTTTGCTGCTGTTGACCATGCACTGGATCCGTACTCAAGATGTGGTCTGATTGCTCCTTGGTAGACTCTTTTCAGTATGTTATGATCAGCACCCCACTTGGTGCCAGCTAGTTTTCTCATTATAGCAAGTTTTCTTCGAGCTTTGGCCTCGGCTTTCTCCATTTGTGGTTTCCAGGTCTGTCTCTTGTCAAAAGTGACCCCCCCCCCCCCAACCCCCGGTATGTCTGTTGATCCTCATACTGGAGAGGCGTGTCATCAAGGTTAAGGTTGCCTGCTTCCTGTTTTGTGGAGAGCAGCTGACTTGTCTTTGTTGATTGTCATGCACCAGTCCGAGTCTAAGATATAACAATGTCAAGGGCAAGCTGTTGTTGCATATTCCTCCGAGCACCACAAAACTAGGTCATCTGCATATAGTTCTGTATGTATCCCTTTGGGTAGTTATGTGACCAGGTCATTGATGAAGATGATGAAGAGAGTAGGTGACAGTACTTCTCCCTGAGGTACTCCATGGCGTATGAGTATTTTCTTGCTGTGTTGGCCATCTACCATTACTCTAGCCCTTCGGTTGTGAAGATAAGACTTGGTCCACATGTACATGTTGCAACATATACCATGTTTTTGTAGCTTGACTAGCAGGCCATCTTTCCAGACCTTGCCTTTTGCAGATCAGTGAAGGAGGCAAGAACAACCGTCTGTGCTTGGAAAGCATCTTCGATTACTTGTGAAAGGTAGGTTGCCTGGACTTCTGTGCACAGGAATTGTCTAAATCCTGCCTGTTCTTGAGTGATGATGTTCTCACTGTCGAGGAATTGTTGAAGCCGACGGTTGATGATGCGCTCTATGATCTTGCAGACACAGCTAGTTACGCTGATGGGTCTGTAGCTGCTTGCCTTTTGTTTGTTTGTTTTACCTTTTTTCAGTATGTGTATCATCACCGCCTCTTTCCAAATTTGTGGCACCTTGCCTTCAGGCCAGTTTAGGTTGAAAATTTCCAACAGTTTGGATCGTGCAGTGTTTCAGCATTTCATTAGTAATACCATCCAGTCCTGGAGATTTCTTATTTTTTAGATGTTTGAGGGCATTTTCAAGTTCTGGTAGACTTATACTATTCCTCATGGAATCTTGTGGGGTAGCTCTACTTACCGTTTGTTTTTGTTCCCTTCGTGCTTCTTTCATCTGAGTTGTTGTGATGGTAATGTCACTTTCCTTGGCATAATTAATTTATACATATTTACCTTATGGCTATTCCCTCCACTGAATTAAAAAAAAAACAAAAAAAATGTTATTATTATAACCCTCCCCAAATCCCCAATTTAAAAAAAAAAATATATATATATATACAACCGTGTCCGGTGTATCGGCGCACTTGGTATTTTGCTTAAGTATGCCTAGGAAGTTGTCATGTTGTCGGTGTTTTATACGAATTAAAGTGCAATTCCTTTTTCAGTGGTTAATCAAGTATCAACATATTTATTGTTACGGGTGCAATATATATCCTGGAGCCAATTTCACTAAACATCGTAAGCTACGTTTTGCACGTAAACGTAAATCTACGACTGAAGAGCATTTCACAAAGAAGTGTAAACGTAAGTTACGAGTAAAGTTAGACGTAAATCTAAGAGTGCCCTCGACAACAACTAGTCGCACACGTAAATTGCTACATCCACTTCAATAAAGAAAGAAAGAAGTGTTTTATTTAACGACGCACTCAACACATTTTATTTACGGTTATATGGCGTCAGACATATGGTTCAGGACCACACAGGTTTTGAGAGGAAACCCGCTGTAGCCACTACATGGGCTACTCTTCCGATAGGCAGCAAGGGATCTTTTATTTGCGCTTCCCACAGGCAGGATAGCACAAACCATGGCCTTTGTTGAACCAGTTATGGATCACTGGTCGGTGAAAGTGGTTTACACCTACCCATTGAGCCTTGCGGAGCACTCACTCAGGGTTTGGAGTCGGTATCTGGATTAAAAATCCCATGCCTCGACTGGGATCCGAACCCAGCCTGTAGACAGATGGCCTGCCACGACGCCACCGAGGCCGGTCCACTTCAATAATTCATAAAATGGTCACACTTTTGGTTTTTGTAAAGTGTTTAACAAATTAACTCCCTCTATTAATCCAGTGATAGTCAGTTTTGTTACCTGTGTCATTTGATCCACTTAGGGCGGGATTTAGCTCAGTCGGTTGCGTGCTCGCTTGAGGTGCCAGCGTCACAGGATCGAATCACCTCGGCGGATCCATTCAACTGATTTGTTTTTCTTCTGGTTCCAACCAGTTCATCACAGCTGGTCAAAGGTTGTGGTATGTGTTTTCCTGTTTGTGGGAAAGCGGATATAAAAGATCCATTGCTGCATTGGGAAACCAATGTAGCGGGTTTCCTCTAACAACTACTTGTCAGAATTACCAAATGTTTGACATCGAATAGCCGATGAATAATAAATCAATGTGTTTTCGTGGTTTTTAATCCACTCAATTTTTTTTGTTTTGTTTTCAAATAGGCTGATAGCGTTCTATTAAGTCGAGTCTGCATATTTTTTGATATATGCAAATGTATGCAGCAAAAAACAGACAATATTTTCCACCAGTACCTATTTCCTGTACCAGCTCCCATTAAACGCAGGGCCGTACCAATAACTGCGCCCAACCGTCATCTTGCATTTTGCCTACACAAATAATAAACTCGACATGACATTTTTTTTTTTTTTAATGCAGACCCTTTTTGCAGTATATCTACTACTTTGTTGAAAAGGACGAATTAAAATCACCTAAAAAAAAAATTGGGGGGTTAAAGTGCATATCGACTTTTTTTTATCACATTAATTTTTACCATTGTAACCCAAAATCTGATATAAAGTTTGTACCCGATACATCAGTGCCCCCCCCCCCCCCCCCCCCCCAAACACACACACTCCCAAAGCAAATATAGGAAATTGACCCATAATATAGTGTTTTTAATTATATAGCTTAACATTGTCGCCTATAGGGGTTTATTTGGTACAGTACAACCGCGTGTTGGTATACCGGAAACGGTGGTTTCCAAACTTTATCAAGTTTATTCGTTCTTTCTTTTAAAAGTTATGTTTCCTGGCGGCGTCGTCGAGAACTCCTTCAAAACCTTCCAGGACGGCAACGAGATCGCCATCCACAAGACAAAGGTACGGGGCACGTGACTAGTACTAGTTGTAACTTCACGCCGCGATGGCCTTTACAGACAAGCGCTCCTCCACCACGAGATGGACAATTACACCGTTCACAGGATGCTAAAGATCATCGCCGGCGCCCAGTACATACAGCTAGTGAAGGGACTACTGGGACACAGCTTCAGGAAGCTGATACCGAACTTCAACGAGCGGTACTTCATCACGTCCCCGTAGTGGCTAATCTTTTCCTAGGACAGGTAACCTCCGGTTTTTTTTGACTTAGTCAGACTTTAACTTTTTTGGCCGCCATTTAAAAAATTCTGTTTATTTTTTTGTAAATAGTCTGGCACCCGTTATTTTTGGCAGTCCGTCTAAAGTCACCTTCAACTTTGGATGAGCAGTCTAATTTTTTGTTTGGCCTCTAATTGATTCCAGACATGGTTATTCTTAACTTACTAAATTTTCCCCAAATTCCGCCCACCCCAAACTTACCCCCCCCCCCCCCCCCCCCTCCTGTCCCGGAATTGGTTACTGGCGAAGTCAGAGGCTAAGTCCGGGGTGGGCGTGCCTGAACCTCTGTGGATATGGGCACGTTAAATGAGTTCCCATTCCCATTACATAGATTACAACTAATTGTAATGGTAAAATTATGGAAATACATGGTCAAAAGGTCTCAAGTTAGCACATTTTCCCCCGAATATCTGTATCATTTTTGCCTGAATTTGAGGTTTTACTCCAGCACTAGCGGGGGGGGGGGGGGGGGGGGCAGTTGCCCTCCCCCATGCCCCGTCAATAACCAAATTAAAGTATACACTGTTTTTATAGATTGTTGAGCATTTATGAACACATAACACAAACATATTTGGTAGATATTACATGCCACTGTTTTATTTAACTGTGATATGTACTATCCTGCCTGTGGGAAGCGCAAATAAAAGATCCCTTGGTGTTCATTGCAATATAATCCACGAAACTGACATAATTATAGATGTTAAACACAATAATGGCTGCAGCAGAAAAGTTTTTCCCGACATCGTGTCTGGATATATTGTGATGAAGTTACGTCATATGTTTTCGAACACGTGATAGTTTCTACAAATAAACAATGTTCCGTAGCAGCACAAGAATGTGTATATATGGTATGCCATGTCTTGTCTGTGACCAAGATGTTTAGCTTCCTCATTTTGAGATAAAAAGGTTTGAAGTTCAGATTTGCTACATGACACGTTAATCTCCCTCTAGAGCGGTCATACAGTGTTGTAACTGGGAATGAAAACTTTTTGGCAGCCTTACGGATGTCTACGCGATCGTTTATTACAGCAGAATATGCCTTAGAAAGATGTTCTTGGGTGTATTGACATGATCTGGATCTCTCAGTGCGAGAAATAGTCTAAAAAGAAAAAGGAACCCTTACCTTCAGAAAAAGGAATATTGTAAAGTCTCACAGACGTTAACAAGAAATGGTCTAACCAGGCTTCCATATTTTTCTAAAAGAATCAGATTTATTTCCCTTTAAAGTGAATGGCGTATTCAATATTTATATAAACAAAGCAGACGGCACATCGAGTGCAGATGTAGCCGATGCAGTAAAGTGCTACGTTTGTATTTACATGATGGTATGTACCCAAAACTTGGAAAGCGATTCATTAACATTATTTTTCAATAAATTAATTGCCATAATTACACAAGTTTTATATGCAACATTTTTGTAGCAAACGATGCACAACTTCATGTCAATCTGCGATGTTTGTTGACGTCACACCTTCAGTATGCACGTGGGAAATCGCGTAGAAATGAGCTGTTCGAAAAGATATGATGCTCGAATTTATATGACGGTACGATATATATTGTCAATGTTATGGCTGTCCCAACAATTTTCGTAAAAGTGTGCTGTGACATGGACCTTTCTCAAGTAATTTTAATATTGGACAAAACAGTATATTTATTTTTACATTTAGTAGTAATTATTTGCATATTTGCTTGTATTCTGTAATGTCTGGAACTATGCCATTTATTATAGTTATTGTTTAATGAAATTCTTAGTAGTGCCGTTTGTCGTGTCGCGCACTATAGGCAAAAACGAAATTGCGTAACTATTATTAGTGATCGTTTGGATGCACAATGCGAGCTACATTTAGTTGTATTTCATAATAATATGTTTATAGTTATGAAATTATGTTTGTAAATAGTTGCCGTAATTTATTTATGGGATATTAGTATATTACGATCGCCATATGTGTTAATTTAATGCTTGACGTCCGTGTTTTGATCTTGCGGTCTTCGACTTTATTTAATTTCCAAATTCCTGTGCATATAAAAACTATGACACAACGTTGACATTAATATTATTGATGTAAATATTTCCATAACTGCAAAGTGTGTGTACTTACACACTGAAAACATCCCATGGGCTCATAAATAAACCTGGGATAAATTTCCGTTTAATCGACTGTTTATGACATGGCTGCCGGGATTGACCTTGCCCTTCGGTAAAGTTTATTTTCCTCGAAAACTTGTACAATCGATTAGCTATTTTCTTAGTTAAACGTATCCTAATATTGTTTGTACATTATGGTAAATCATTTTATTAATTAAGTGAGGTAATAACTGTAAAACTGATTACTGTAATATTAGTGTTTTTAGGAACTATATCCTTGTACGCCGAGAACCTGTTTACACATACTGGTTGCTAAGGTCTGATATATCGGTACATATTCCCAAAGGCTTTTTCATTAAAACTATTATATATTGAAATTAGACCAAAAAAAAGCAATTGTGTAGTGATAGTCTCGTATTTATGCACATTATAATTTGTTTGTATTGTGATAGGGGAGCTTGAAATTAATCACCTCCTATTTGTAAATAATAATAACAAAGGGTATTTATAGCTCAGATGCTTGGGGGAAGCCTATCAAGCAACAATGTATTACATATTTGTTGGCGGTCTCCAACTTAGCTGTGTACGTCATAGGCCTTCTTGACATGCGTAACGTTGGGGTCCCGACGGTCGGGACCCCTATACAATCTATTAAAAGAAGTGTTTCAGAACACTTGGGGTTCTTCTTAGTTTTTGATTCTTGTGTTATATTTTGTTTTTAAAAGTCTGATTAACTTCCGAGACAGTGAGTAGCAATTTTTGGGAAATAAACATACAATTTTATTATTTATTATTCATCTATTTTGTGTATCATGTATAACATGCCTTCTTTGGTTGTCATTTGTAAATAAATATCTGTCGTTGGTTACCTTTCAAATTGTGTTTGTTCGGTCATTTATTTTATTAATTACAAGAAATCATCCAGTAAAGAACCCAGTCATCCTGTTACAGTATTATTAGCTCGAATTCCCAATGTATTTGCAATGCACCTTAGCGTGTCTTTGTGCCTATATATATAGTGAATAATGTCGTTTTTACAATAATCCCAAAGGCTTTTTCATTAAAACTATTTTATATTGAAATTAAACCAAAAAAGCAATTGTGTAATAATAGTCTCATATTTATGCACATTAGAATTTGTTTGTATTAGCTTGAATTCCCAATGTATTTGCTATGCAAATTGAGCGTGTTTTGTGCCTGGTTAATAATGTCGTTTTTATAAATATTCTAAAGGCTTTTTCTGTAAAATTGTTTTACGCAAACTTTAGACTAAAAAAGCTATTAAGAAATGTTAGTTTTATGCACTTTAGAAATTCGCAGAATTAATTATTTCAAGTTGGTAGGGCCTAATGCTTTTGCTATGGGCTAAACTGACGTATTTACAAAAGTTGAAGTTTCTTAGGATTTAGAGTGTACATTTACAAACTGTAAACTGCAAACGGAAGCTGGACCAAAAAGCAATTACTTTATTTATTGAGCAGTTGTGTGCATAATGTAATTATTAAATGAAATGATATTTATTTTGTAAAGGTAGATCTCTTCCTAGCGTGACGTAATTTCTAATTGGCTGTTATGACGTCACGTGGTACTTAAGAAAAAAGTATAAAAGGTTGCCGTCAATGGACGTCAACGATACCGTTCCGAGTACACCCGGGGGAAGCTGAACAAAAGAATATCGGCCTCCCCCACCCAAACCCCCAATACTTGCTGCTGGTAATAACTTGGTACTTGGTGATGCCTCGACCAGAAGCGGTCAGGCCCTTTATAAGGGCCCTATGGGCAACCTAGGGAGACACAACAGCATCGTAAAGGTCTAAAATTAACGAGCTACTCTCGATTCACTAATATCAAAACCTATATTAGCTCGGCCATTTACCTTTCGACCGACTGTTCAAAATTGCGCCAAATTCCCTCCATCCAAATTGCGCACCCTTTTCTCTTTGGCATTTAACTGCTCCATTCAAATTCCATAGCACCACCACCACCCCCACCCGCCTGCTACCTATTTGATCGGGCTGCTGGTGCTCCCTTGCACCTGCCAGTGCAGGCGGTCCCTCCTCTCCCCTCCCCCCACCGTTCCTGTCATTGACGGAGGAGCCGGCCAAGGCCGGCTCTTGTGCCCACGACATGCGTGCGCTACAACAGCTTGCTCTGAATGTGCACGTAAATCCCTATGACATTACATGACGTCAACGGTTGTTCTCTCACTCGTTCGCGGTCTGACAAGCAAACATTAAAGACATGTCCCCTTGTCCAACTTTCCAACTTTCTTACATTGCATACATTTAAATTGACACTGGAATAACTTTTACTTATATTTTTAAAGTCAAATTTTATTAACTTTACCATCTTTATTTAATTAACTTAATTGTTTTATGGAAGCAATATTTATAAGCAACTGCAAGCTGTTTACATTTATTGGAGATGCAGTCCTCACTGGTTTCATATAACTATATCTGAAAGGAAGAGATCAATAAATCTATATGTTGGAAACTTACCTGTGAACATTAACTTTATTTTTATTTACTCATAACTTTTAAATAAATTTATAATTCTGAAAACTTGAACACTTCGGTTTTGTCATCTGTGGATGTTATTTGTATTCTCTGGACTTTGTTATTATCCTTGGGACACGGCCACAATATATATATATATATATATATATATATATATATATATATATATAATAATAATAATAATAATAAACATTCAATTTGCTGACCATTTCCAACACTTCGACAATGTTAACTGTATCGAACATGTTGATAATCGATGTGTGGGTAATTTTCGGCATGCTTCAGTCAGAGAACTGTTTAAGCACGCCTGTCGTGGGCACAACCTCTGACTTCGCCAAAGAGTTCTATCCATGACAGGACAATCGATATGACAATGAAATGGTACTGACATATCTACGAAGCCTACCACAGTAAACATTTCATCCATGTCAACGTATTTTCGTGCGTATATCGAATTAAGGTTGAAGCACGCTGTCCTGGGCACGCACACACCTCATTTATCTGGGCTGTCTGGCCAGGACAATGGGTTACTTGTTAGTTGGTTAGTGGTTAATGAGAGAGAAGAGGGTGTAGTGACTTAAATCTACCCATTGAGTCCTTAAGATCTCACTTTGTGTTGGAGCCGGTACCGGGCTGCGAACCCTGTACCTACCAGCTTGTAGTCAGATGGCTTAACCACTGCGCCACCGAAGCCCGTTGAAATTATATTGACATTTGTACGAAGCTTACCACAGTAAATAGATGCTGGCTTGTTTAGCTAAATAAACATTGTATAATAGAAACGATGAGATTGCGTGGATTAAATCCATGGTTGCCTGGTATGTTACATCTGTAAAATAATCAGATATAAATGGCAACAAATTTGATAGGAAGAACCGGCATGGGTGGTATCGTGGTTAGGCCATCGGGCATAAGGCTAGTAGGTACTGGGTTCACAGCCCGTTAGCGGCTCCGACCCAGAGCAGGTATAACGACTCAATAGTATAGGTGTAAGACCAATACACCAACGTCTCTCTCACTAACAACTAATCCACTGTACTGAACAGATGGCCAGTGTGCCCAGGACGGCATGCTTGAACCGTAATTGGATATTAAGCACGAAAATAAGTTGAAGTGATTGAATTAAGGAATGTTGGGAAGAGGTCATTTATATATAGGCAGATAAAGTTTGTTTTGTTTAACGACACCACTAGAGCACCTTGATTTATTAATCATTGGCTATTGGATGTCAATCATTTGGTAATTTTGACATATAGTCTTAAAGAGAAAACCCACTACATTTTTTCATTAGTAGCAATACAGGATCTTTTATATGCACCATCCCATATACAATGAATGAATGAATGGATGTTTAACGACACCCCAGCACGACAAATACATCAGCTATTGGGTGTCAAACTATGGTAAATGCAAAACTAAAATGATGAGCAACATGAATATAAAAATTCGAGATTCAAATAAAAACACAGTGTAAAGAACTGTGCAAAACATCCCATATACAGGATAGTACATACCACGGCCTTTGATACAGGCATACAAAGGGAGAGATAGGATGACGGACTGAGAAAAGACACTGCCTAGTAATTTAGACATATAGTCTTAGAGAGTAAAGCCACTACATTTTCCCATTAGTAGCAAGGGATCTTGTATATGCACTATCCCATAGACAGGACAGCACATAACCCCTGCGCGTGCTGTGACCTCACCGTGGTGCAGGGGTGTAACATTCTCTTTGAGAATGGCCAATACAGCACAAATTAAAATTTTGAATAAAAGTTAGTATCCATCTGTGATATTTGTATTTTTGTACAGTTCTTTACACTGTTTTTATTTAAATCTTGAATTTTTATATTGATGTCGATCATCACCTTATTTGTTTGCATTACCATAGTTTTACACCCAATAGCCGATGTATTTTTCGTGCTGGGGTGTCGTTAAACATTCATTCATTCGCATTCATTCATTCA